>NC_092564.1:17895983-17980983 GCF_037975245.1 Apostichopus japonicus
CGCATTATTTTCATCGTTTTATATTTTTGCTTCAGAATTTGGAGGAGATCGATCCTGATAGAATAATATTATTTGGTCAAAGGACCGTTGCTGGGAGCATTGGATTTCATATTGTCTCTCCTTACAGTACAAAAAGAAATAAACACTCCTAGCAATCCTATTTTGTAAAACTACAATAATGGTATTTTAATAGAATGTGTATATTAAGGTATTAATGTACTGTATTACGCGACTGCCTCAATAGCAATAGCACCGGCTGGTTCACTAGAACTCACTGGTAGCCAGCAATTTTCAGAGCTCTTAATTATAATTCCCTGATTTCAGAATGCAACATTCTCTGTTTCCTTAAATTTGTAGAAAATTTTACCAAACTAATGTTCAAAATAAATTATCTCACTGATAAATGTAATCCGTGAGAAAAAGGCAAATTTAGTGAATCATTGATGATTTAATTCAGTTCTGACAAAAGGTTATCAGTCACTGAGACAATCAAGGAACTTTGTTTACTGATAAAACATTATAGTTATTAAAGTTAATTGCAAGACCAAAGTTAATAAGGACTCAAATAGCAGTGTAATATCATGATCTTCTCAAATGAAATTATAGCAGGGTTAAATTAGTCAGCTGTGTATAGTAATATTTCAACATTCTTTCAACTTGTAGCAAAAAAGCTGTGACCTTTCAACAGCTGCGTTTGATGTTGCGGAAGCTACCTGCAGGAGCAGAGGTAGGATTTACAGAGACCGAGATGAAATGTGACTCCAATAGATTAATAGCATTACCGATGAAGTCAGTATCATGACTGGGAGAAAGGTATTACAATGTTTTTGAAAAGCGGAAAACGGCAGAAACTTTATAAAATGGTGGCATACGTAGTAGGTGGGGTACACTGCCCAAAATTTTGATCGCGGCATAAAATGGCACCATAATTATGCGAGTTGACAAGCCGCCATTAATTTAAATATCACGTAACTGTGGTGGGGGCGTCTACAACGCATATTTCGTTTGACGAGGTAAAAGACATGCTCGTTATCTTTGTTTCAACATCACCACTGTTCTACAGTGGTTCATTGAAATTTGATCATATGGGAAAATATGCTTTTAGTTGTTTCATAAAAACTGTGGCAAATGTCACAACAATAAAGAGTGAATCAATTTAACATGTTAACGAAATGTTGGAAACCTAAATGTTAAAATCATTAACAGAATTTCTCAGGGAACCAAAGATTAGTTCTTAAACACAAGGTGAGAAGCAAATTTTTACACAAGTAGAAAAAAAATTGGACATGTATAAAATGAATAATGCAAATAGAGGAACCAAAAAGAAAATAAAGATTTAACTTTATCACAGGTGAATAATTATCACAGGTGAATAATAAACAGAGTACTGGAGACAGCACTGAAACTTTGCGCTCACAGCGTTTTCTTCTGCCCGGCGTTAATGAGGCACACGTCCAACCCTTGTGGTCAGCAGGGAGACAAAACAATGTACTTAACTATGACGGTCAGCTGCCAGAGTAGGAGATAACAGATTGATGTCACCCAGCTTGGCTAACTTTTGCCCCAGATTTTCTAGGGGGGGGGGGCCAAAATTTGTATGTTGAACAGCAGAGTGTAGGGTAAACTTACAGAGCTAGTACATGAATCATGTTTTAAACAATGGAAAAATATTTTCTACCACACAATAACATAAAGCAAAAATATATTTTCTTTTGAAAGGCAAAGCAGTTTGTGCCCTGAAAAAAAAGGAGAATTAATGCTATCTGTTGGAACAGTTAAAACCAAGTAACTCCGGAAAATTAAATAAAAGACGTAGAAGAAGAAGAAGGTACTTAAAGTCAACCAACTGGTAACCATAATTTATATAACATTGGAAATTAGTTCCAGTTGGATGTGAAAAATTGTGTTTCTCCTGCAAATGTTTGACTTTAATTAAAAAAAAATCACAAAGGCAGGATACACTTCAATAATCCTGTTAGAAATCAAATAAACAAACAGAGAAAGTAATAATAATAATAATGATCATGTTAAATGTAACATTGAGAACTTGACAACAATAAAACAGGTAAATCAAAGAACCTTTTTCCTATCTTTGTTTTTCTTTCTTCATGAGGCATCGCCGTTTATCTAGGATGAGATCTTCAGCTGTTCCTTGATGAACTCTACGATTACCGTAAATGGACGTTGTTCCCACTTGCGCAATATCTCTGTTGGTGTATTCAACTGGTCTCCTTTCAGCCTGTCGATCAATGTAACGCACACTACAGCAGCTGCAGGAATGCAAATACACAGCAATAAAATAATATAAAATCTGAATGTAGCTTTTTTTCCGCTTTAACAGGCTTTTTTCGATTTCAAACGCATTATACGTGGAGCAAATCCCTCCTGGCATATCACTGAGAATATAATATGAAAATTCATCAATTCGAAATATTATGGCATTCTTATATAGACTTCTATTCCACCACAGGAACAAAACCATAACCAGCAAGCAAGTACAATGCCCCTGATATTTCCGATTAGTTCTCAGAATGAAAACTATTGTACTCACTGTTGCCACTCTTTTTAAACAAATGAAATTCCAGAATTTTGTCAAGACCAATAAATTAAAGTTTTTATACTATATTATATAACAGATTATGACCTAATGTTATATGCTACCAATGGTATCAAGCCTGAAAATGATTTTCTCTTGCAGAATACATATGTTATCCGCTTTCGTAAATGGTTTAGTTAGGGAGACATTCAAAGAGCCATGTACTATCCAAACATGACATGATGTAACCGTAGCTCGTCTGCAAAGATTTATGCCGTGAACATTTCTTTCACAATTCTTTCAAAAAATTCTTTCTCATGTGTTTTTCGATCAGAAAAGAAACAGTTTTCAAATGAGGATATTTCCTGACTCTTCCAAACTAAACATTACGCAGATCTTGCCTATAAGAAAATATGTCCTAGATATCCCACTTATTCTGTGCAAAGTAATGAGCCATTGGTCGGGTAGGTCACCCCAGTGTTTACGGAAAAAGTGGGGTATCTAGAGCGGTTTTTCTTAAAGGCAAGATCTGCATAATGACTTTCAAATTCAAGGAGTATCACGACCTAGAAAAGGTTTTCCATTCCTCCTTTTTTTCCTGTCGTTTGCTAAACTGCGTTGGAACCATGTATGTGTAGTCTGTGATAATAATTTAGCCTATATTTAAGTAGAAGCAGAAACAGCAAAATTTTGATCTGTTGTTCAATGCTGACAGACTTTACCACATTAACTGCTACACCCTGTCACCACAAGAGTATCATCCTGTTTCAATTTACTGGAAATAAAAATCTGTTACTTTCATAAAATAGACCAAAACTTTATTTTCTTTTTCTCCAAATCAATTGGGAATTATTATTTTCTTATTTTTAATGCCATATATTTGTGGTATTATGCCAATGGTACTAACCTTTAACACCGCATGCATTGCACAGAGCAGCAATGCCACAAGACTCCATCTCGATGTTACGTACGCCGGCATCAACAGCCTTCTGTAGGAACGCCATCTTTTGCTCTTTGGTGATCTCACATATCGCACCATCTAGCCTGCCCTGACCTGGGTAAGAGATAGGGAGACCATTTGTATTTAAACACTGTCTATAGAAATGTGTCAATATTCAAGCAGATTAACACTTGAAGTGAGTCGGATTAATTTACAGACATAAATGCAGCACAGATGGGAATAGCCTTTAGAGTCAGTAAAATGGCCTGCCATGTTAATTTGAAGTATAAAAAATACATGACTGTCAAGTCTGCCTATAGAAAAACAGTCCTCCTCAAATTCACTTGAGATATCAAAAATTTCTTACTTCATAGCATAAACTACCCCAAGTACTGCTATTAAAATAATATCCTTGAGTGGACCTAATTAACTGACCAGCCACCTGTATGATTGTAAACACAAGTGCTCTAAATGGCTAGCAATACTTTCCTCTGTCAAGACACGTTTGGCTTGACCACTGAAATAGTACACTGTGTTTAATCATGAATTTGTGCAGAGAAGCATTCAGTATGGCTACCATTATGAACTCTGGTAGATATTCAATCTCCCTTGTTTTTGGCCAAAAACAGGGGACTTGGGTGGTACTTGCTATATAGGCAGGGAAGATCGTAATGTATATCTATTACAGATGATTTATTGTAATCAATTCAATCATATAAAATCTTGTAAATATCAGAAGGTGAAATGAGCAGATTCTCAAGGTCACAAATTTCCATTGGTCTCATTTTCTTACAGGAAACAGACAATTTACAATAGGTTTGACACAATTATAGAGGATGCTGGGTACAGAGAAAAACCAAAATATTGCCAACTCAAATATATGGTTTGAGAGATATGACCTCGAGGCCTTCCAGCTGTTAACAGCATGCTGTATCTATAACCAATAGAACAGGTGGAGATATTGCGGTTTAATTTAGGTCAATGGTGAATATTTAGTAAATCTTGGCAGTTATGTGGGCTAACCGGTATTCTTCACTAGAAAACAACCACGGCTCATTTTTATTTAGGGTCTGATGTATCTTTGGACTAAAGCAATTTTGTCGGCATGACAATTGAAACACTGGTCGATAGGCATAGTATAAGGTGTGTTATACCTGAAGACATAATCACTTGGACACCACAGAGGTATACGTGTAACATAAAAAAACAATGCATTGAAAAGGTGTGTATATTACAGTAACTTGTGTAAAAGTAAGTTGGCCTGACGTTTTGATCCTAGCAGGATCTTTTTCAAAGGCTAAAAAAAACTTAAAAAATAAATAAATAAATAAAAATAAAAATATTAACTTATATAAAATGTATTGGGTAAATACAAAATTGACACATATTCAAGATAATGCATCCACAGGATTTGTGACACCAAAATTACTGTACTAAGCTCCATATGGAATTCAGTATTTATTCTTCTGTGGGTTTGTACTGTATTGTGCTGTATAACTGATCAAGACAACAGATAACAATAACCAGGAGGTCAACCTGATTACAATCCATCAGTTCCCCTATTATGTATCTATAGTCAGTCATCACCTGTTTTGCCCACATTACAAAAAAGTTTTGTTCCCCCCAAATTTATTGTTGGCCTATTGTTTTGTTTCATGCCTAATTTTATTTGGGAGGGGGGGCCAAACTTGACAGTTTCAGGTACCTTCTTTAGCTTTAAATGATCATGTATGGTACCATAAAACTCACCCACAACTTCAGCACAAAATGAATCTTAAACGCTGCTTTGCTGAGCATTTACTGCATGTATTAAAGAAAATTTGACAATCGTGCATGAAAAGTTACACAAAATACAATGGAATGAATTTTTTGGGGGGTTCAGAAGTTTGTATTTCATTGGTGCATTAATTACTTAACCGTTGACCTTTTGACTTACATTCATAGAAGTCTTCTGCACACATTGTATCAGCCTTGATGATTGGAATGTTATTATTCTGGCACGCCATGATGGAGTCCGCCAACTCGGAACATAATTTGGTGGATCTGCTGACTGTTTCACCTAATCTTGACTGGGAAGATAACAAAATATATCACATATATGCCAACAACAAGACCTACTTGCAAATGACCTTAATGGATTATTTACACAGGTTTTTTATTCTTATCTTATCTTATCATATCATCGCTTCGCCTTTTCATCTCACCGCTATTTGTTCTTATCTAAATTTGCCCTATTCGTTGACATGTTCAAATTGTCCTCGAACTGGTTTTGTTTGCAAGTGCTCCTCTGCAGAAGATTCTGGTAGGATTGAAATGTTAGGCCCTCTAATTGTTCTTTATTTACCTACACAGGCATTTTGCAATAGATGAGCAGTTTATTAACAGTATTTGCTTCTTTTCTAGCTCTGATATAATTGGCCCTGTATGACTGAGATACATCATAAATACTTCAGAGTAATCTATCGAGTCTATCAATCCACATTATGGTGGCATACTCCTGTTAGAGTCTATATCCATCCGCTCGATTGTTCTCCTTCAGGAAAAGTGCCAAAAAGCAGCAGGAGAACATCTTTCTTGACCTGTTATCAATAATGATCTAGTATTTTGTGGCTTGTATGTTGAAGAGCATGAATGGAAGTACATGTGGTGAAAACATTGGGTCAATTGAGGCAATTTTAGACCCCTTTAGGCTTCCCAGGAGCAGCGTACGAATATTGTTTACTACTGAGTTAAGATGTTTGTTTACAAGTGGCAAAAACTTCCGGCTCTGATAGCAAAAATTCTGTGTGATCATGGTACAGAAAATTGATGGTGCCATGAAAGGCCAACTCGTCAGCTATCCGGTGATGGGTAGCAATTAGCTAGTGAGAACTTCTATCTCTAGACTTAGAGACCACATTACATTTGTGATTTAGTTTGTAAGTCAATGGGGCTTTTAATGGGCGTATACTACCTTATATCCGAGAGTTGACTTTCTTGGCTTAGTTGCTTTCTGTCAGTGATTACAAGTTTACCCTAACATACAACTCTCAGTTTGATATTGTTTGATGGTAGTAGTATTTACGAGGAACGGATGGGGAAGTTATAAGGGGGGGGGTTGTGGTCTTAGGTTCGTTGAAGCAGAATCCCATGGGGACATCCCCCTTGGATGTCCAGTGATGCCTTCTGAGGCATAGACTACTAAATTAGTTATAATTGGTCTACACACACGGTAGTGCTAACAACTGCTTTTGAACTTTTGTATGCGGTTGTAAGGTAGGGGAGGAGGGGTTGGGGGTGGAGGGGGAGGAGGGGGAGGAGGGAGAGGAGGGGGAGGAGTGGAAGGAGGGGGAGGGAGGTTACACATATCCCACTGGATCCGCATCTGTACACTGTAGCATCTGTTTCTACACTGTTTAACTTACAAATTCAAAGACAGGTTGGAACCGATCGTTGACTGCGTTTCTCGTGACGACTACCGTCCCCGGTTCAACTCCGATTCCACCACAGGTCCCTGTTCGTATAAGTGCCACGTCTTCACACTGAGCATGGTACAGCAGTTTAATGATCTCGTGGAGAACAACGCTAACTGAAGCCAAGCCGACACCATGCTGAAGAAACAAGACATTTAAATATTTATATTTAAATATAGAAAAGCTCAGCTCGGTATTTACAGTTTCACTGAGAAATTCCTATTAGGCAGAGCAACTGAGTGATGGTGTGCAGATCTTAACTGTATGTAAGGGCAGGATTTTATGCTGTTTGTGGCAACTGTTTTGGGACTTAAATAATCGATAAGAAAAATATGCTAATATATCCCAAAATTAGTAGTTTATTATTCTGCTTTGTAAAAGTACATTTCAAATAATAAAGAAAATTATATAATATCTTTACTGTTTTTAAAAAATTGCTTTTGCATGGATTGTGGTCAGAACTGAGATAATTCTTAAATTCCAGAGGGGTTGGGTGGGGGGGGGGGGGAGTGGGAGAGGGAATATACAATGATGTCTTATTTTAATTAATAACAATGGATTTTGAATACAAGTTGGTAAGTGTGGTAAAATTTCTGGTTATTTTTGTCAACCAAGTCAAGAAACCAATTTTGATTGAATTTAATTGTACAGTAGGTTATGAAGTTTGGAGTTTACAAGTTGAGAAAAGATAGAGTAAGAGAGGTATAAACCGGTTTCTTTCTCCAAATTAAATTTGGCTTGTTTGATTCATTTATCAATGTTTATGATAAATGTATCATTCATTTCATGTTATCATTGAAAATAAAATCAAAAATAAAACTTGGGAGTATCTCAATTGCTCTGTAAGAACAAAAAAAGATAAATTTGGTCACAAATTATAACTAATTACACCTTAATAATTGGACATTACAATCATCTCTTTCCAGCTTAGCTGTGTCTTTTAATTATGATACCACCATATCAAATTAGTGTCATAGATGAAATTATTCATGTGAAAAACATAGCAATATATGTTCTCTTTGTACAGAAGACTGAAGATTTTGACTACTGAAACGTTACATCTTAAAAAAAACTTAACTGACCAGCATTGTCCTATAAAGGACAGATCCAGTCTGTTATCAATTTGTTGATTTTCAATATTTAGACTATATTACTGTATCTTTGCTCATCACTTTAACATCTAGTATATATTTGCAGTTGCATATTCAAGTTCACTTTTATCTTATAATGTATTTTAGATCCTCCTGCAAGCAGGAACTTGTGAAGAAGCCATCATTGGCTTATCAAAGCCGCAAGCTGACCAAAGCCAGTCTCTTAGATTCATATTTAACGTTCATGATTATGAATTGTCAATTGTTAACAACTCTGTAACTGGACGACATACTGTACATCAATCTTGGAGTGACTCGAACTCTGGACCTTATGATTGAAAGGCACAGGCGTTAACTACTGAGCTAACACTCCTAAATTATAACAACAAATTAAATTATAACAACATTACAACAAACTTTACAGATGGTACCTGGGAAGTAAAACACTGTAAAAATCTGAGATAAGACACCATCAATATTAATTTCTTTCTTGTTTTCTCACTGGGTGTGAGAGCCTTTACTTAAGTACATCTACTTTATAGGTCATCACTATCGGCCCCAAATAGGCTAGAATTACTCATATAATGGTCACTCATATTCAAATTTTCGACAAGCATTTCCTAGTACCAACCTCAAAGCAATTTGTTCCTCTCTTAGAGATTTAATTGTCTAAATGATACTCAATTGTCTAAACGAATAATCAATTGTCTAAATGAATGGGATAATAATTACGATGGTCAGAGATCTTCCAAGGGAGAATTTTTGAAAAAGTATTTTAAACAATGAATTTTTAGACAACTCACAGTAAAGTTAGGGCCTATAAGGATATGATCTTTCATTGAATGTTAAACATTAAATCTTTGATCTTTGGTATTCAAGTTGTGTGTACCTTCACCTTGTATACTGGTGACCATCTCGTGAACCATCCCACAATTACCCACCCACCACCCCAACCCTACCACTCCTTTCTCTTCAATCTCCCCTCCCCCACCCCCACCCACCCCCCGGTCCCTTTACACTTTTACTGTCCTTTAATAACCTTTAGTCTCTCATAAAGATGATCAGTAAGTTGTCATTCTAATTTTTAAGCTTGAAAAGGTCGTTATAGCAATTATGCATGACCAGGAAGTATTTGGCTGTTGTGTAAACTGCACATGGATCAAAGGTTAAGCTCAACATGTACTTGATAAGCTTTACTGCTTCCCAGTATACATCTGACGTTGCCAAATGACTTTTACAAAGATATGTAAACTATCTTATGTCAGTGAACTACATTTATCATTAAAAAAGATCTGATTAAATCCTTGATGGCAATAACTTACAAGTTATATATACCTCTTACCATGCCATGGTAAAGATGATCCACCTCAAAGGCGGCACATATCTACGAACTGCCACCGTGTATTAGTATTAATATTTGGAATGCTTGGTATGTTTGTTGGCACTCTCTTGTATTTAAGCAAACCAATATTACAGGTTCAAGTACGAATTGGATGACAACAAAGTAATCTTCCATAACGACACTTTGATGAGATAAACCATTTGCACACTGAGGTCATATTGACTTCCAAACATTTTGTCTCTGAATGTAGCAGAGATCGTTATATTTACATACAAATCTTACAGTACATTTGCAACGCAATGCATCATACAGAAGGGAAAATGGCTTGATCTACCACCCCTTAGAGCTGGCCTGTTTCATCGATTGCACCTATCCATTGCTCAAAACAAGCCATGCAAACTCTCACATTGTGTACATAGATACTCCTAAATTTTCAGTTATTTCTATGGTGTGTCATAATTATATATCTTGATACAACCTCTAGGGTTGTCACTCCGTGAGTCTAGAAAGTTACTTAAAAATTTAAAATTACTGAATTTATCCAATACAGATAAAACAATTTTGTGTACCACAAAGTCAATGTCAGGATTTGGGTTTTTTATTTTACTCATTTTTTTTTTCTTCAAAATTTGCTCTGAAGATTTAAGTATATATACCACCTAATAATGTCCTAATAATCATGGTGTGATTTTGAATTTTTGATTGACTATTAACTTTAAATTAAGCAAAAGATTGTATTTTAAGTAACTTATCTAGATATAATATTGAGCATTGTCATCTGTTCCCTAAGATCACAGCAAATTAGTCTTATCTTAATGAATTACACATTTGAACTTTTCATCATATAATGTAGTAACTGACCACGGTCATCCAAAGAATATTTTCAGCCCTAAATTTTCATTCCCACACCCCTCCTGAGAGCACCACTTTTATAATTTCATCAACTGGACTCTGGGCTGACATCTCACATATTACAGTACAAACGACCATATTACAAACCATTACATATGACCATTCAACACTCAATTGTTATATACCCAAAGTGTGTGTTACCATTGCACTCTGTACTTACACTAACTGTCACAACTGGTCCAACTTTGAAAAAGGCATAACGGTCTCCACTGGTGAAGTCCAGCACCTCTTCTTTGAATAAATCGCTCAACTTCTCTGCATATAGTTTCATTCTCGACGGTGTTCCACCAATAATCACAAACTACGGTAAAACAGGTAAAAATGAAAAGAATAAATTGCAATGTTGAAATTCTATCTATCGCTGTTCTTTCTTTTTTCTTTCCCTGCTTTTTCTTGTTTTTTTGTAGGAGAGTATTTTATCACAGATAGTCTAGTCTAGCTGCCTTAGAATCATGTGCTAACTTCAACCTTCAATGTAGGCCTTACATTATTTTTAATCTCAGAACTGTTGATCATTGCTGTACATGTATACATTTTCATATTCTATTCATCAAATTAAATACTCAATGACCTTTACACTGACTCAAAATACTGCAAGTGAAACTACTTTGCTATTACTGAGCTAACACAAAGACACTTATATGCTCAGAAATTGATAATTAACTATTATATAATTACAGACACAATCATGCATACATACATGTATGTATTTAACGCAAATTCCTACCATAGCTAATTGATGTATGTATATATACATATATATATGCACTGGATGTAGGCAGCACTTAATTGTGATCCTTGAATATGATGGATTGACTTCAAATATCAAGGATGCTATAAAGTTTAATCAAACTTCAAGGGTTCTGGATTTACATTGACTTGCAGCGATTACAGAAGCATATTTTAAATTAAAATACCCTCAAAAGTTGGAGTGCCAATTGATTATGTTTGACAAGTGAACCAGGAGATTAAAAAGTCCAAGGATAGAAGGCACAGTACTTTACCAGACTACTGTAGTGTTAACATACATATGTATGTATATACGGCAATTAATTGCAACAAAGAAATATCAACCAGCATGATATATGTCGTAAAGATCAATGTTTTGGTCTTCATGGATACAGTATAATCTTGTATCTGAACTACGTACATGAAGATGTCAGAGTAGCATCTTTCAGCAGTGACTGATGTTTAAGTGGGAGAGTTAACAAACATGCGCATAAATTATGAAGTAGGTACTGTACTTGAAGGATGTTAGTCACTTACAGTACTGAAAAGCATCATAGCATTGGGGGTGATGTAGATATCTATATCATCAATACAATATAGATTGTACTTCTCCCACATGGAAAAGAATTAACGTGTTTCTACATGTGTGTATAATGATTGGATCAAACATTTTGTCATAATCCGCATCGGTGATTTCTGCATTTTGTTATATATTGCTTGAGTTTCTCTTGCTCCCCAGACCTTAATGACTGACATGCTGACCCGAGTTATTATGTCACTTTTCAGGGGCGTATCCAGGATTTTCTAACCCGGGGGGCGCGAATTACTATCTAAGCGGAGCGCCACCATCGGTTGGCGCGCAGCGTACAAGAAAATTTCTGGTTTTGATACACCCCCAGATCACCGGAAATGGGACATCTCGGGCTTTAAAATGACCAACCAGATCTACACTTTTGCCCGAGAATCAAGTATTTCCCAATAGTTTTGTTTTCATCCCCAAAATTTTTGAAGATTGTCACCAGTCACGCATCATGTTCGACCTCATGGCATCTCCTGTGGGTCATTGCTTTTGTAGATGATTCTACGTCGCGGCCCAAAATACCCGTCAGCCCCACTTTTAAAGGTTTTAAGCCGATTAGCATATTTGTTCAGAATTTGAAAGTTCACATTTCTCGTGAAATAAATTCACTTCAAAACATACTCATAATGTTGCACAAATTTTCATCTATGGACAACCATTATAGAAAAAACCTCCTTCAACCCCTAACAGACCGGATACCGAGCACTACACACATAGACAGTTTGGAGGCTGTTCATCATGGAACGGCATTTTCATGCTCACTGATATGATGTGATATTTGCTGTTTGCTTTACATAATGTTGCACAAATTTTCATCTATGGACAACCATTATAGAAAAAACCTCCTTCAACCCCTAACAGACCAGATACCAAACACTACACACATAGACAGTTTGGAGGCTGTTCATCATGGAATGCCATTTTCATGCTCACTGATATGATGTGATATTTGCTGTTTGCTTTACAAATTCGAATAATTGAAATGAGACTGAAATAAATAACTTTTATCTGTTTATTGGCAATGCCCCACATTCTTTTCATTTTGAGTTTAAGTTCATTACACACTGAAGGCTTCGATTCTCTATTTGCCTTCAGTTTAGGGAAGATCTTGGGATTTTCATCCCTAGATATCGCTAGATATTGCTAGATATCCATACAGTAAAGTGTCTTTGTGATTTCTTGGGATTTTTCGGGGCCTGATCTTGGAAAATTGCAAAATCAGGAGTGGTCACACTCCATGTAGGTCAGTGCATGACCTTTTTACATCACTAAAACACAACCCGATCACTTGTTATCGATGAAGCGGTCTGTTGCCGGATTTTGTCAGGAGTCTGGGTACTACGGGCAAAGGTCATTAATTAAGTTTCGCATGAGAAATTTAATTTTTAGATTCATTGTATGTGTTACGGTACTATAGGTTTGGGGTACAATTAGCATTCAAGTCGGGGTGTATAACATTTTATCTCTGGATGGCAGTGCTGCATCGAAGGACATATGTCTAGTGCAGTTCTCATATAGATCCTGGTCTAATACCGAAATGCATCATGTTCCCTAACGACTCGGTCGAGTTCTAGACCAGCCACAGTTGGTTTCAGAGCACAATTGTACAATTGTGTAAGGCGTCCATACACACACACGCGTCATCAGGGGCGGTGATCTGTTTCAAATATTGGGGGGGACGTTTGCTTGGGTGCAGGCGCGTAGCAACCACATCCCCAAATTTTTTCGCGCGCTTCGTGATATTTTGTATATATACCAAATTTCATTACAGATGCTGTCTGTCTTATGGGCGCAGATCAGTTTTGGATAATGGTGGGGACGCGTATCTGTTAATCTCTGTTACTATCTAAGCGGAGCGCGACCATTGGTTTGCGCGTAGCGTACAAGAATTTTTTTGGGCAAATATACCTCCCAGATCACCGGAAATAACACTTCCCAGACACAATAATGAACCAAAACCGCCTTAAATTTGAGATCTCATGGCTCAGAAATTTAAGTTGGGGAAACACATGGACTTCATGCAGAAAAAAAAATCAGGGGACAATAATCCAAGGAGACTTTTGTATACGATGGGTCTGGGTCCTCTCCCAGAAAACAATTATAGACTGCCGCAAATGCGATATCCTTCCAAAAGTTAACAACTGTGGATAAATGTAATAAAGTGAGAACTGCTGCATGTCATTTGCACAATGCTGGATCAAACTGCGCCAAAGTTCAATACAGGGAAATTTGCTATGCAGCGTTTGTTCAAGACAAATTGGTGGGGACAAAGTATATCATGTCCCAACCACTGAAAAAGTTGGTGGGGGCGCGTCCCGTTGTCCCCACCAGGATCTGCGCCCATGGTCCATCTAGCTAATTCATTTCGAAAATAAGTAAAAACTACTCTCCGTGAAAGTCTGTGTCGTTTTTTGGTGATATTTAGTAACAAATTGTGACACGGTTAGACAGGCGCATAGCAAGGAATTTGCCAAGGGAGGGGCGAAGCTTGTTGGCAAACTATCTAAGCGTGGCACCACCATGCATGATTTGGCGCGAAGCGTAAAAGAAAATTTTGGCCAAAAATGTCTCCTAGATCGCTGGAAATGGCACTTCCCTGGCCTTGAAAGTTGCATCTAAGCATTTTCTATTTTGAAATTACAAGCGATATCATAAAAAATATGCTCTTATAGCCACAAAAAACTATGCCACCAAATATTGGGGGGGGATATTAGATACTATATCCCCCACCTAAAATATTGGGGGGGACATGTCCCCCCCGTCCCCCCCATGATCGCCGCCCATGCACGTCATGATATATATATATTAGTGAGAGAGGAAAAATGGGAACGTCAAAAATGGAATTTTCGGTGTTAGGCTCAGAGGTGCACGCCCCTTCCGAAATCCTCAATCCGTCACTGGCTACCCTGCGTATATAATAGGGATCAGCGCTGTAATTATGTCACTGTTCCTCTTTCTCTTCCCGGTGTCTTGGCGTTTTTCTTCTGCTCCCTCCTTTTCTCCTTTCCTCCTTTTTCTCTCTCTTTCATCTTTTTCTTTTCTTTTCCCCTCCTTCCTCCTCTTTTCCCTTCTCTTTTTTTTCTTTCTTCTTCTCTTTTTTTCCTCTCCTCTTTTTCTTACCCGGGGGCGCGCGCCCCCAAGGCCCCCCCCTGGATACGCGCCGGACTTTTCCATCATTTACCTTTCCAATTTAAACTTTTTTTCATAATTTCAGATTTTAAAAATAATTGAACATTATTATAGAAACTGTTCCCAAGAAAGCATTTTTAAACCCTGTATGGCACTTATTGCCGGCTAAACTGTCTGAAATCCTTTCCATGGTCACATTTTAACTTGCCAAAGTTCTTCTTGTCTCAGTATGTATACTAATTTGCACAGTTGGAGGAATATAAGTAAGGCCTCCCCTATAATTCACATTCTAGGAGAGCTACTTACTTTAAGCTCCTTGATAATAACATGTAACACCCAATATTAGTTATGGATATGTGTAAAAGTACTGTAGAATGCAGGAATTAACCATTACTCTGCTCATATAGGGCACAATGCATTCCAATTAAATGGTTAAATCTATATCTGTGGCTGAAAAGTGGTTCCCTGCGTGATAGTGTAGCTAACAGATAGGCTAAAAAGTTATTATTAACTTGGTTTAAGCAATGAATGTATGCCATTGTCTAAACGATCGATGCTATGTACCTATCAATACTAATCAATACTATCATCATGTTAAGTGTGTGATACTTGATGCATACATGTACCCAAAGAACATTGCACAGTATTTCAAGACAACCTTGTAGAGCTAATATGAATCGATCAATAATCGTTGTATTGTGTGTTGATACGCTATGCTATGCTTCGAAAAGGTCACGTTTGGTGATGCGTATGGCTATTCGTGTTTGTGCATGTACATACTGGTTAGTTTGAGTGTAATGAACACAGCAAGGATAGGTTTTAATTTCACAAAGACCTGTAGAATATCAGGGCAACTGAGGTTGCTGGCAGGACAACATCATTACGTTGCATAAATGAGTCAAGCTAATCAGGAAGTATAGTGTATGGTAACCCTGGTTTTCAATATCACTACTTGAAAAATTAGAAAAATTTAAAAAAACTAGTACCCATACCTTTGTATCTCTAAATTTCTGAATATTCTTTGGATCACGAGTGTTCGGTCCCAAGTGAAAGAGAATGTCTTCTTTGAGGTCAGAGAGAAATGGATTTGGGAGTGACATAGTTGCTGTTGAAACACTCATCTTTGCTGCACCTGAAAATTAAGTAAACCAATTGAGATCTTTGTCATGTAGGGATCTGGAAATGGTTGTTGCCAAAACGTTTCAGCAATACCTTCTGCTTACTTCACAATCTTACATTGTACAGTAAAATCCTTCTGATTCATCTGATAAAATAACTACACATATGAAGGTTATATACGGCAATAAATAAATACAAATATCCTTAGATACAGTAGTAGTTACAGCACCATTGTTTACTTTGAGTAATAAATCAAACATAAGACATTTCCTGTTATATACTAATAGGGCTAGGCCTAGCCTTCAGATTAGCACGTATTAAAAAATCCACATCTTTAGTCCACGTAAGATCAACATTATGTGGCCAATTAATCTAATCCAAACCAAGTAGATGAAAGGTTGTCATACTCACAAAACGTTATGTGTTCGTCCGGAGTTTACAGACTGAATATAAAGTAGTTCTATTGCGGGTGGACTGTAAATCGTTCAGACCTATGTAGCCTGATATGTTACTTGCTTAGAGTTCACCAGAATCTTGACAAGATCAGCAGTAATAAGACCCACCACTTCTTTGGATAATTTCCTTTCGCCGGTGATCTGGCCGCTCGCGCGCGATATGATTTGCTGTACACGTATTACGTAAAGTAGTGTGTTCGTATTGCATAGGGATATCGTGTTAGTAATGGCAAGCTATATAACAAAGAGAAGTTTGTTTACACCAGTACGTGCAGCTGCCACTTATAGAGTGACATTTAATGTCGCTGGGGAGAATCAGCACGTTTGTTTATTTATCTAACGGGAGGTGCGGCTTATCTCAGCGATAAAATAGCCAATCACAATTGAATATTAGGTCGACGCCCATCTTAAAGCCGGCAGTTATATGCAGCTGTGAATAAATTTGGAAATGTAAATCTGCTCAGGTATGGAAATTATAGTTTATTGTTTCAAACAATTTAATACTGTAAAAGTGTAAATTCTGATTTGGAGTTATGATCGTGGAAATGTGATGATTTAAACCGCTGGCACCCATCGGTCGTGGCAATTAATATTGCACGTCAGGTCGGAATAGACTCTTTACTTGATCACCGCATTTGCCACCGTGTTTTATTAACTGCCATTTCGTCACTTTTCATTCGATTTGGCTGAAATTTCGTGAGTGGTGTGTATTTCTTTCAATTTTTTTTACAACTTTCTAACATTGTAATAAACTATATATGTCTTCTACTAGAGGGACCATGGACACAAGGGGGAAAAAGAAATGGGAGGAAAGGATATTACCAATATATATTACAAAACAAATTTCTCAAATATAGAAGCAATTAGATGAGCGTCTGCACTCGTTGCTGCTCTTGTTTTAATAATTAAGTGCTGCTTTACCGAAGCACATGCGCGTAGCCAAGGGGCGAAGGGGCGACCGCCCCCCTACCCCTTGAGCAAATTTTTTTGTACGTTTTTATGATATCGCTAGTAATTTCAAATACAAAATGCTAAGATGTAACTTGCAAGGCCCGAGAAGTGCCATTTCCAGCGATCTGGGAGGCATTTTCGGCCAACATTTTCTTGTACGCTTCGCGCCAATATGGTGGCGCTACGCTTAGATGATTTCCAATGCCGAATCTACGACTCTGATAATTTGCCTACAGGTTCACCCCTCCCTTAGCAAATTCCTCGCTACGCGCCTGCCGAAGCATCTAAAAGAAAAGGTGGTACAAAGCACGGCCGTACCAACATGAACGGTGCAACAAGATTGTTCGTGAGTCTGATTGAACTTGTGGCAAAGTTCTCCGTCCGACTGTATGGCGGGCCATCAGTCTCAAATCATGGGAGATCGACTTATACCGATTTAAATCGACATATACCAGTTTCCTTCGACATATCATCGATTTATTTTACTTATCATCGATTTAAATCGATGATAAGTAAAATAAATCGATGATATGTAGAATTAATCGATGATATGTCGATTTAAATTGACATATACCAGTTTCATTCTACATATCATCGATTTAAATCGACATATACCAGTTTACTTCCACATATCATCGATTTATTTTACTTATCATCGATTTAAATCGATGATAAGTAAAATAAATCGATGATATGTAGAATGAAACTGGTATATGTCGATTTAAATCGATGATATGTAGAATGAAACTGGTATATGTCGATTTAAATCGATGATATGTAGAATGAAACTGGTATAAGTCGAAGGAAACTGGTATAAGTCGAAGGAAACTGGTATATGTCGAAGGAAACTGGTATATGTCGATTTAAATCGGTATAAGTCGATCTCCCATGATTTGAGACTGATGGCCCGCCATACGACTGATGTAGTACATATAGGCAGTGACCTGAATCTTTATAGGAGGGCGACATATACCAATGAAGTATTTTATAAAGGAGAGGTACGTGCTGCATATGCCGTGAGGTCATGATTGATTTTATTTTAAAGTTAATACGTCAAATGGTGCATTCTGCGACTACAATTAGGTCTGAACGCAAAATAACTTAAAATGTGTCTATAAAGGGAATGTATGTATTTGTATTGTGTATTTGTATATTTATTTGTATTGTATTTATTTAAATGTGTTATGTATTTGTATACTTTTCAAATTATGTATTTGTATGTATATTTGTATGGGAAGGGTTTATATGCCAGTACAGTAATCTCAGAGTTTACAAATCATACGAACAATAAACTTTAAAATGTTGGTTGCCTTTAAACTCCAAATGTTGAAAATAGTTATCTTTAGCTTTGCCCAAGGGATGCGACAAATATCAATTGAAGTTCACAGTTTGCCTGGAATTCCCATGCAGCATTTGAGTACGCAATTACCTGTATTTTAATACACTATAGCTGTTCCAGCACAGTGACCAGTTTAGCGGGCCAAATGAAGTATTTAAAGAAGACCACTTTTTGACAGAGACGTACATAGCTGAAAAACGTGTGTAACAACCAGGGACCGGATAGAAAGCTTCCAAGGTGGGGGGAGGGGGGGGGCACAACATCAGAGGGCACTTTCTCATTCCACAACCAGCACTCGTTATGCTATAACTATAAATATATATGATGTGTTAGTATGCTATCAATACCACTATGGTGTACGTGAATAATAAAAATAAATATTAAAATTAACAATTAAAGGCTTAAAATATACAAAAGACAGGTCTTCATCAAAGGGGCACATTTTATTTGCCAGTAGGGCACATTTGCTATTTTGGAAAAAAGTGGGGGGGGGGGCGGCACGTGCCCCCACTGCCCCCGGCTCCTACCCCCTGGTGTCAAAAAGATCATGAATGTTGAATTAAACTTTCTCAATCGCTCCAGCATAACTTGTTAATTCATTAACAATTAATTATAACCGGTCACCATGCAGCTGTCCTTCATACTGCCCCGACTGCATGCACAACGATCTAATGCATGTTTATACCATAGGTTAACACACAGGGGGGGGGGGGGTGGTAGAGTGTTCAGCTATCCTCACTTTGTGTGGGTAGGGTCAGGGGTATGTTTCTACCCCATCGACTTGCTTTAATCAGAAATGCACGATTTGCATATCATTTACCGTCGATTTTTTTTTTCAAGAAAAAGAATTCCAAGTGGAAATTGAAATTAATTTGTCTTTTGACTGTTTTGAGATAATAATAAAATAAAAGGAAACTTTCAATGTCCCTCTTAATTAGGGAAGAATTTCAAAGTAACCTTGATTGTCTTCCTCTCACTTTTTATGTTTCTTCGTCACTGCAGTTTTTAGTTTCTTCAGTTTATAATTTGGATAAACTATTTATCTGACATGTTTTTTTCCCCTCGCCTCATTGTTTACTAGCATAATCGCTATTGCAGTAGCAATTATCCACAATACAGTAGTGGTAACATGTAAATATACACAAATGACGTGCGGAAAGTAAAAGTTAAGACAACGGAAATTTGTGAGACTGTGTTCAATTTTCAGACAGTGAGACAGTGAGAAATATTTTAATGTTAAATCGCATATGTTTTGCCAAGTTATTTTTGACGGAGTGAAAAAGCTGTCTGCCGTTAATTACATTCTGAACTGGTCTCTCATTCATATCCCGTTGACTTCAAAGTAGGTACCAGTAGCACGAAACATTCTACGTCAGGTTAGGACCACACTTTCTATTAGAAAGTACGCTGCAAAAGTTATGCTGGCCTATAGTTATATACCGTTTGCATAAGTTAAGTCAAATTTCATATTATGTACTATGGTCATAGATCATTTCGTTGGTCTTGTCTATCATTCCATAGTGGCCAAAACCCTGTGTTCACTCAGTGTTATCCTACATTCCTATTTCAAGAGAGTGGAAAACAACAAGGTACATTGAGAACTGTCTTGATATATATACTGTACAGTAGTAAAGGCTTCATAATTGACACACCTTCATAATTGACGCACCTTCAAACATTACTAGCAACGATACAGCAGGCAACCTAAAACTTTTTGCAGTCAAGCAGTTACATATTTGATGAGTTATAATCCACTTCAGGTACAGTATATGCTGATCAATTTGTGGTTTTTCTTTTAGTTTTTAACACACTCCCCACAATTTTGCACATTTTTTCGGCATTTGGATATCATACCCCCTAAAAATATCCAAAACTAACTCAGTTTGATACCACTACTCTCTGGAACCTGACCTGTCTGAGCTTAGAAGTTAGAGGCTCAAAGCATAGCAAACAGCATCCAAGGTCAATGGATACACGTATACATACTTTGGCCTACACTACAGAACTTTAGCTTATTGACGAATGTGTCAAATTAGGCGCATGAAAGAATTTAACACGGCAGACGTTTTGTGGTCATATTCTGCTCAATTGTACGTTGTGTAGGCACAGAACTATAAATATTTTGAGATCATTACATTTCTGAGGAACTACACATACAGTATGAAAAACTAATACAGTTGATTTTGATTTTTTGTTGATCATACATGATAAACATCGTTAATCAAATCCGTAAGTGCGTCAATTATGAGCCCACCATGCTACTAGATAGCCTAAAAAGTAACAGTAACAGTTGTGTTCACAATTACGTGCAATCTTGGTAACAACCTGCAGTGAAGTTCTATGCAAATGATAAATTATGCCAGATCAGCAAAGTTATATTTGTCTGAAATTTTTTACCTAGAGGCTAACTTATCTATAATAACTGTACCACACTGCACATTCCAGTGTGTAGTCATATCCTGTAATATGTATAATACTTTACACTTACACTTACAGTATGTACATCACAGTGTGTGTTCTCATTTACTACTCACCTATAAATCTCCCACACACTCTACAGTCACAATGCTGAGTAGTTTTTGGTCACACGTGCATTCACATGGACTGTTCATGCACAAGCTGAATGTGAGCAATATACTTTCTAAAAGATATATTTTTGTTAAGCTGGTTGCGTTATTTACAGTATATATGTCTTACAGTATAATGCATTATAAGCAATGTCTTTTCTTATTTTACAGGAATTGTTTGTGTAGACTTGTTAACTGATCCATCATGTTTCATAGCAGTTCACAAAGAAAGCATTGGATATTCAGCAGTCCTGAAGAAATTCATGAGCAACGAAAAGGAGTGAATGAAAAGTACTATAAAGCACATATTAATAGGTGCAAGGTTAGTACATATTAGTACCTTGTAGTACTTATATATATATTTTATTGGTAGTTAATTGGAAGACTTGTGTAGGCACTTGTGTGTAGTTTACTGCAAGTGGTCTTCACCGACTGACTTTTTACTAGCTGTTGACTGCCAATTTCCTTATAATACAGTACATCATTCATGTCTACAAAATTGCAAAATTTAAGGCTGTGTATATTCTCATTCTTGTTGGTATTCTTTTTGTACATAGCATAACCTACTGTACTGCAGGTCATTAGAATAAAATTTCATAAAAAATATAATTATCTAAGGTGATCCTGTTAAATGGCACAGTAACTCAGTTCTCGTAATCCCTCTGCACATGGTGAACCTAAAAAATGCATCGCTATAGAATATAGGGCATTACTTAAACTTATTTTTCACCACTCATAGAATTGGAAGTCTGCAAATTTTTGGATGTCCCCCCCCCCCTCATTCCCCATAGGTTCCTGGTTCACAACCCTCCAGGGACCTGACTTGTTCAACTTGTTCAAAATTGTTGCAGTATCTAGGGTTATTGAGCAGAGTCCCTCATGGATGTGGTATTTAATAGTTGAATTTTCATTGAGGGTTGGAAGTAGGCCTACTGTAATTTGGTTTCCATCATCACACCAAAAGGGTTGTAAATAACCAAAGTAGTGACTCCACAACTCTCAGGATCCACTAAAGGTTCGTTCGGACTACATTTTTCTAGAAGTGAAAATTGTCTAGCTGAAAATTTGCCTTTTTATAAACAATATATTTTGTTCAGGAAATGGAATATATTCCAGTTCATGAAATTCAATGGTCCTTCAAAAGATACAAAAATAGCATAAAAAGCTATAAAGTATTACTATTCATGTCTGTGCCATTCTTCTTTTATTTACTAGAAAAGATTATCCTTCTGTAGCATTCATTATTGAATTTGAACAAGTAGAGAACTATATCATAACACTTGTAGTGACAAAAATTATGGCAATAGTTTTTGCAATTTTGATAGGGCGCCCTCACTTTTCGTAGTTCTTGCAGTGTGCTCTTTGAGTCATGAATGGCCCGGCAATTAGTTTTAGGGTTTCGGATAAAGGGAATCCATGACCACCTTTCCGCATGGCTCCGCAAGATACAGAGGTTTATCCTCTTGTCTTTGTTATACATATATCCTACTGGAAATACGCGCTTTTTCTTGGAACTTACACTCAACCACTAAATCGTTTCTTTTCTGGAAAGTCACAATCTTCGTGATTGGGTTTCAATCCCTGATATTGTTTATATCATTTATATATTTCATGCCGGACCCCTTTCTATTTGTGGACTTTGGAAGATCCGTCGTAAAAAGTCAAGAGGTCGTCTAAATTTTAATTTGTTGTGTTGCAATTTCATTAACAAGTATTATTAATATCCCCCATAATACCTACTACCCTAAATCGATTAAACATTCATTAAGATATGATCAGATAACTTTATTGGTTTATCACAACGGACATAATAAGTGGAATGTTCCGGTATGAACAGGGTCCGGCTAACTGTACTTTGCTCCTTCATTCTTTGTTTACAGAAAAAGGATCCAAGTAGTTTCTTTCTTAGAGAATCAGAAGAGAGAAGTCTCCTTAGATATTATGAGCATCTCTTGAGAGACTTTTGTCGGAAGTTCAGGCCTCCCATGCCGGTACCAGTAATGGTAAGTAAAGTCCTGGTTGAATGGTGTAACTACTAAAATTATGTAGCACGCTCCTTACCAACCTGCTCGACTACTGTACTATGAAGTTCAAGAAACATAAATAGATCTAATTCATTTGAGCATGTTGTATCATCTCATTACATTCCTCCAAGGAGAGGCTAACACCAGTTAATACTTATGAACTTTGCATCAAATTATTATTGGATCGTAGAATATCAGCGATATTGCCAGTGAAAGTCTTTAGTACAGTATTTTTGGAGCAATACTTACGTAAGTACTGCTATTGTAGCCAGATTGTGTGTTTGCTTTGATGTCAATGATAAACTTTTGTCTAACAAATTGGTGAGCAAACTTACTACTTTGAATGGGTGTTTGGGTTATCAGACCATGGGCATTGTATGGAATCATTTAAGGTATCGAAGCTGTGGTTGATTTTCTTTCTAGTTTGATTACTAATTTCTGGAAGGAGTAGGTTAGGTACCATATGTACAGAGTGTTACCCAAAATGAGAGAGTTCAAACTAAGACCCTCTCCTATAGGTTTGTTCAAATGAAGTTAAATTATTCCCTTTGATTCTGGAAATGATGTGACCATTGACTATTTCTTTGTTAACCACTGTTGTTGTACAGTGAAACAGTCATGACCCCAGATGCTCAACTTCATATGTGAGGTCACTCCCAACAGGTTTGTCAACTTTTTTGCCACAAAGAAGTTATTTACACCCAAGTCAACGAAAAGTGACTGGCAACGATTGGACTCGACCATGAAATGTAGAGACTTGTTACAGAGGTCTCTGTTGTAATCCGAAATTAGTTTCGATTCGTCAAGCTATGAGCTGCTTGGACATTGTATTTCAGCATCAGTTTCAGTAGTAGTAAAAAAACTCAACCAAGCCAACTGTGCCAATGATGGAAAAGTTCAGTTTGTAGCACAGAAACTAACCTATTATTTATCCTCCCTGCTTCAATGACCATCTTTTAACATTCTTTTATTTCAGGGAACTGCATGTACTTATTTCAAGAGGTTTTATATGAACAACACAGTCATGGACCATCATCCAAAGCATATCATGTGAGTTGTCAGGGAATAACTTTATCCAGTATCGCATTGTTGCAAAATGATTTGCAAAATGGTCAAGTTGCTGTAGAAAGTCAAAAGAGTTTCATTGTTTTTCTAGACAGGAAATAATATTTTACAAGAGACAAAATTCAGAGCCGGCAACACTGCTACACAAAATTTGGAGGCTAAATTATTCCCAGGTTGTGTTATAATGTTATATGTTAGGGTAAGTACAGTATATTAGATATGACTCACAATTGGCAAATATGGAGTACTGTTTTAGAAAATACATATATTGGAATTTTTGGTCACCCCTGGGGCCTTTGTCAGCCATACAGTACTTGGCTGTGGATTGAACGGGACAAAATGTAACATAATGAAAGTATGATTCTAGAAAAGTACGAGCAGATGCCGAAAAACACCATTGACATTCGACCGGTGGGAAGTGGTGGGAAGTTGGGGTGGTGGGAAGTGGTGGGTGGGGAGTAGGGTTGACCCAGTTGACTAAAAATAAAGGGAAACAGTCTCTTTAATAATCTCAGTATGTTGAGTTTTTAACTTTAATAACAATTGAGAATGAGTGTATGTCAATATTTTTTCACAGCACAATCTATGAAACTGTAGTATCAAAACACCAAAGAAGGAAACTGAAATATCTCAGTCTGATTCTCAGGTTGAGCATCTGGGAAAATTCCGTCGGGGTATGTCGGTTTTTTCCACAGCTCAGTTCTATGAAACTGTAGTATAAAACCAAAGAAGGAAGTGAAATATCTCAGTCTGATTATCTGGTTGAGTTCCTGGGAAAATTCCGTTGCTGTTTTTAAACTATTGTTATATTCACTGTTTCTCTACATGCATTGACTGGTGTCTGTTATGTTACGCTTCACCAAACCAGTGGTTGCTATGCCAGTAACAGTTCACTGGCAGGATTGATTGTTTATGGCATCCTGTACCAGTCATAAAAGTTAAAAGACTTTGTTCAACACATGAATGATTTATGTGAATGTAAAGTGCAAGGGTGAACCTAGCTCTAAAGCAAATTTGAAATCAATTATTTTCACATGTTTACATGAGAACAATGTTCTAACGTAACAACTTTCTGACCTCATTCCTTATAATTCAAATCTGATTTGAATAGTCAAAAGACTGGAAAAAAAAAGAAGGAATGGTTTAGATAACTGTAGGGTGCCAGGGTAGTACCAGCTCTTAAGCAACTTGAAATAAATCCTATAGATCTATATCTTTACATGTGAACAATTTTATACCATAAGTTCTAACTGTTCTAATTTACTCAAATTGGAGTTCAAAATAGAAACTAAAAGTAAAACAAAAACCTGTTAGCAAACTGCTTTATATCCACTAAAGATCCTGTGTAAGAGAATATGTCAAAGTAAGTGGGCCTGACGTTTCGATCCTAGCAGGATCTTCTTCAAAAGGCTGAATGACAAATAGTATTTTATAAGAGTAAGTTTGTCCCAAAAAGTTTGCTCAGTATATCCATACCATGAACATTCTGTTATAAAATTTCCTTCTTGTTTTTGTCTGTTCCTACAGGTTAATCTGTGTCTACCTTGCTTGTAAAATTGAAGAGTTTAATGTTTCGATATCTCAATTTTGTGATAATCTACCCCGTGGCAACGAAGAGGCGAGTGAGAACATACTTAACAGTGAACTCCTCGTCCTGCAAGAACTCAACTTCCAGTTGACCATTCACAATCCATTCAGGCCATTGGAAGGATTCCTTATCGATTTGAAGGTAACTATGTTATCAAAGATCTTCTTATGGATAAAAATTGTTAGCACCTCTAACTTTCAAACACTTAGCTTTCACATCTTTGACCTCTGGAATGCACAATAAGTTGACAATGTTCAAAACATGAAGCTGAATAAAAGAAGAGTCATTTTTTGATAACCTAAAAACATTTTTCACCTCATACTGATTAGGAATTTGAGAAAGAAAACAGTTTGTGTTCAAAAGTGCATTTTTAAACAACAATATCGGAATTCCCCACTTTTGTATTAAGTATTATACAATGTGAGATGGATATCACATCATAATAAAACAGAGAATTTTTCGTTTCGTTCGTTAAGACGAGGTATCCACTTCTCAAAGAGCCTGAGCTACTCCGAAGAGGTGCGGAAGAATTTTTGCATCGTTGCATGGCCTCTGATGCTGCGTTTCTCTTCACACCTTCCCAGGTAAACAAAATTAAACACATGCAGAGTCGAAATAGATTAACAACTGTCAACATTTATGGTTAAGATTGAATTGTGTAGTTCCCAAAAAACCTTTTTTACTTCAGATAATTTGTGGTATGAATCATCAAACACAATTTTGGGTAAAAGTCTTCTTTTTTTCAACATTTCAAATGTTTTGAAAGGGCAGCTATGAATACCAATCTACTGAGGAATAATTCATGTCTACCATCCATTCCTTTCATATTTTTCCTCAAATACATCAAGGGATGGTCAGAAATGGGACCAATGTTTCTCTAAATAAACAATATTGCTGTTGAAAAAAGTATTACACCAAAATGCAACAACATTGTCATTGTTTTTTTATCTTTCTTTTGTTATGCCTTAATTTGGAGCATAGTGTTTGGGTTTTCTTTCTGTATTCATATAATGATATCAGTGAATGGAACATTTCGCATGTTCGTGTCTTTTTACTATCTCAACATATCTGCCGGGAATAATTTATCCGATATCTCATCTCATCTGTCTTCTTCTTGCCTAGAGGCAAATAAGGCCTCCACAGAGCATCTCCATTCGTCTCGGTCGGCAGCTGCGTTTCTGGCCTCATTCCAGGATTGCCAACCAGTCCTCTCTCTCTCTCTCTCTCGCAATGTTAATGTTCTGACATTCCACTTACCAATTCTCATCTTACTCTTTTGGGTCCACTAGTGACCTAGTCAGCATAGGAGCGTCCTCTCGGCTTTGGCTCAGATGCGAGCGAGAGCTGCCACTGTGTCCCCAAGATTTAATAAATTTGCTCTATTGATGGTTTCCGTAGCAAGTGTTTGTCTTTTAATGGGTGGGGTTGCTAGCCCCAAGCCCAATCCTCCTCCTTTCGCATCCGGGCTTGGGACCGGCAAAGGCAAATAGCAAAAATGCTATGTAAAATGGTCAAATTGCTATAAAAGTGCAAAGATGCTTGTATAGCGTTTTTTTTTGTTTATACAGGAACTATAGTAATTTATATGAGAATAACGTCATAGGCTTCAAAATTGCTAAACAATATTTGAACGCTAAGTTATTGCCTAATCTGCGATATTTCTTCTTCATTTTTTTGTCGTTTTCAGATCAGTTTAGCCGCAATTCTGACCAGTGCCTCCAAACAAAAGATGAATATCGATAGGTATGTACACAGAATAAAATGTGAAATTGTTCAAGGTTCTTGTCCTTCAAATCCACCCCTTAAAGGCTCTTTTAATATGATTAAAATTTGGATTAAATTCACCCAATAGCCATTCTGAAGAAAGCCTTCAGTCGGTCGGTCAGGTCACTAAGGTCAATCTCTGTCAGGAGTCAGTGTGTATAGCAATGATGCTACGTACAGTATACTAGTCAAAGTTGTCTTAATATTCAGTTTACCCTCGGAGGACTCGTTTATGTTTGTGATAAAAAAATGTTTGTTATTAAAAAAAAAAAAGTAAATATAGTCTGTGTCATTTGAAAGATGTAGAGGATGATATGGTTTAAACCGGTGCTGTGGCACAGTGGATAAAGGCTGTGGCAGTTCAAAACAATGAGGCTGAGCAATCGGGAGGTTCCAGGCTCGATTCCCGGCCGGGTCATAGTAATGTGGGTTTTTCATCCAAGAACAATCTACAGATTTTCCCATCTGAAATGACTTTCTAAATCGAAAAGATTTCAAATTTGAGTTAAAGTGTTGAATTGGAAGCCACCCGACGTGTAAGTTGTTATCCATATGCCCTTGCAGGTTTCTCCCTCATTTGTGGTCGCTTAAGCGTCTTAAAAATAACTGCTGATTATTATTATTTTTATTGTTATTTTTATGGTATTATCAAGGAGAAATGGCAGGATCCTGCTTTAACACATAATATATCTGTACATTAAGTGATTGAATAACGGAAAACCAAACCAGAGGTCAACTGGTGCAAATCATGTTCTAGCCATAAATTTCTTTGCCCTTTCCAATTACATAGTACATCTGTTTAGAAATTTACACATATTGCTAAACTTCTGTTACAGGTATGTGACAGAGTCTTTGCTCGGTGGTGAAAAATCTGAGAACCTCAAGGATATTATTTCAACAATAAAAAGTAAGTTGTTAATCCAGTTGAATCATCTTTAAAGACTATTTTTTTTTGGCTTGTATTTGATTAGTTAATTTACTCACAAAATTTAGAACAGAATTTTCAAGCTACAGTATATGCCAGCTGTTTATAAACTTTAGCAGCTTTTTGTATTTGGTAGATAATTTTACTAAACCTACGAAGTATTTCGTGAAGTACGATTCCAATTGGTCAATGTATGGTAAGATGATCTCAGAAATTGTATGACCCAATGAGATAAATATTTCATTGCAAATGAGTAATTAGTCCAACTCAGATCTTAACATTGGATTGCCCAGGTTCTTTCTCACATTTTGTATAAATTGGAGTCTTTTTGACAATTACAGCATTTGTTTGTAAAGAAGTTTGACTCAAGTTAAAGAGATTTATTAGTTTTGAATAGTTTCGAAAAATTTATGAAAATCTGCATTTAAGTAAGACAAAATGTAATACCTTGCTGACCGAAGGGAAAATACTTTTCATTGTATGAAGCAAACATTACTGCAAGCAAATTGTCGCAGATAACCATACAAAGATTAGACTGCAAGAATTTATAACTATACAGCTGTAAGGAATACAGATTTATTACAAGCACTTTGTATTTGTCTGAGAAATTAAAAACAAATTCAGTCAAGCTTTTTGCACAGAACACAAGTGCTATCCAACTTAGTTATTGTGATTTACATAAAAGATAAAAATAACATAGTGCTATATAAATACTGTTGCCAGAGCTGAGGGTCATTTTCACTTTAAGTTCAGTATTAATCACCAATATGGTCTGGCAAAAATGTCAAAGGAACTAATTTCATTTAGTTGTGATTACAGGTTGTAAAATATGCAAAGTTCTGTGGAATTTATCAGTTAATATCATAAAATGATATCATCTTTGCCTTTGCTCTTTGCTCTCAAGAAATCAAGCAGCTAGTCGCCCAGGTCCCAACCGTAAATTTTGAAGAGGTCAAGAGATTGGAGAGGAAATTAGAACATTGCTTAAATGAAGAGTTTAACCCTGAGAGTGAAATGTGAGTAACCATGTATTTTGAAGGGTTTTTGTGTTTGTGTGTGTTACCACTGTTTTTGTAGCATTATTCAAATGACAAAAATTAATATTCTTATCATTTTTTGTTGTATTGACATATGATCAGAGTATATTGAAATGATTGGTTTCAATTTTTCTTCAAAGGTCAAAGAACGGTGTATTTATTTCAGAAGATAGCTCTGTTTGATCTGTTACGATCAATACATATAAACTTTATGACATTGTAACTCTTGTAATATCACTTTGCTATTCTCTGTCAGTAAAAGATGTTTAAGTTTACCATGGATGGGTTGTGTAAATGGGAAGTTAGATAGGCAGGGGCATTGATATGGGAAGGGGCATGGAATGGATGGATACATGGATAGGATGTGTAATTTGAAGTTAGATAGGCAGGGGTATTGGTATGGGAAGGGGCATGGAATGGATGGATACATGGATAGGATGTGTAAATGTGAAGTTAGAGAGGCAGGGGTACTGATATGGGAAGGGGAATGGAACGAATGGATACATGGATTGGTTGTGTAAATGGGAAGTTAGAGAGGCATGGGTATTGATATAGGAAGGGGCATGGAATGGATGGATACATGGATGGTTGTGTAATTGGGAAGTTAGGGAGGCATGGGTATTGATATAGGAAGGGGCATGGAATGGATGGATACATGGATGGGTTGTGTAATTGGGAAGTTAGGGAGGCAGGGGTATTGATATGGGAAGGGGCATGGAATGGATGGATACATGGATGGGTTGTGTAAATGTGAAGTTAGAGAGGCATGGGTATTGATATAGGAAGGGGCATGGAATGGATGGATACATGGATGGTTGTGTAATTGGGAAGTTAGGGAGGCAGGGGTATTGATATGGGAAGGGGAATGGAACGAATGGATACATGGATTGGTTGTGTAAATGGGAAGTTAGAGAGGCATGGGTATTGATATAGGAAGGGGCATGGAATGGATGGATACATGGATGGTTGTGTAATTGGGAAGTTAGGGAGGCAGGGGTATTGATATGGGAAGGGGCATGGAATGGATGGATACATGGATGGGTTGTGTAAATGTGAAGTTAGAGAGGCATGGGTATTGATATGGGAAGAGGCATGGAATGGATGGATACATGGATAGGCATTTCACTAGTGATATGATTTAATATTTTAAGTTAACTAAAATGAATAAACCTTCATGGCATTGTGGTTTGTGGATGTGTTTTGTAATTCATTTGGGATAGCAGTATACTATTTTGGGGTTCATATTCTCTCATTTTCTGTCTGGTTTATAATAGATACAAGAGAAGACTACAAGAGCAGTTAGATTTTGAGGATGATGATGGCATGATGGGGTCAAAGGTGAGGTCTTATTCACATATTTACCTGCAACACTGTCAATGTACAGTGTCAGAATTCTCTCACTAGGAAATCAAACTTGACTTGTTTTAACATAGCTACCAATATCCAATATATCAAAAATCATTGGGTAGTGAATACAGTGACTTTCTGAATACCAAGTAGCACCTATCTCTAAGTGCTTTCCAATTTGCTTCACTTAAACACTTAAACTATTCCTATATACTAAATTACTAACTATATATGATACTATTCCGTAGAAAAATACCATAACAGTTCTGTCCACAGTCAACCCATAGTGGCGGCAAGTAAGAATAATATTTAAAACAGTGACATATTAGATACAAGCTATTTAACAGTGCTGGGATAACAGCAGTAACCTATGCTGTCCATAATCACCCTGTTAAATAGGGTGAATACTAAATAACCTTTTAATAGTGACATATCTGAGTTCAGAAAATCAATGACTGCATCAAAAAAAAAAAAAAAATTTTCATTTTTTCATCTTTTCATCATCAAAATTTAGCTTTTGAGAATTTTCATTTTGAATCATGCACCTATCCATTCTCATGAGAAAAATAAAATCATAAGCATAATTATGAGCAGCAAAAAGTGCTATGTAAATGTGCATTCATCTCTACATTTAGTTATTACATTGTCACTTTATAATATCACATGTGACTTGCAATTGGTAACATCTAAGGATGCATGTTTAGGAGATGTACTCTTATATCTCTTCTTGCTGAATGTTGTGGGCTTGGGAAAGGAGGGAGGTCATTGGGGGGTGGGGGGGGAGGGCGGCTGGTGGGAGTGTAGGAAAGAGAACCAGAGGGTTGAGGGGGTAATTCATTATTCATTTGGAAAAGAGTCGTCTGAAATGAAGCCCGGTACTAACTCATCACTTCCTTTCTCAGTCGTTAGATAATGAAGATTTTGATATGGACTGAGAAATCATCTGGAAAGAAAGAAGAGTTACCAGAGATGTGTCTGAGCAGATTAGAACAGAAGACAACAAAGTTCTTGTAGTCATTACGATCTGCCTGAATTTGCCAGACAGGAAGCCTTCAAAGGTGTGACTACAGTGCAAGTTCTTAGTTACACCAAAGCTGCAAAAACTTGGAGTTTGTTTTGAAGTGACTCTTGGCATGAACTTGAGAACAATACCTTTGGTTTTGAAACAGAGCTTTTTAAAGTTAACAACTTTCTATTAAACAAGATAGAATGTGCTTGAATGTAAGCAAACTGGGGTAATTGTAGACTTGATTTAGTATGTTGTCTTTTAATCTCTGTTATTCTTGTCTTATATAAAGATTTCATTTTTGACAAAGAGCTAGAAAATGCTATTTACAGAGTGGTAAGTATATTTGGCAATGTTAAATCTGTGATTTTTCTTACTGATGGAGTTTTGAGTGGTCTTATGTGTAATTAGTCATCAGCTATGTCCTTAGGTGGTTTTTTGTTTAATTAGTCATTAGCTATGTCCTATAGGTGGTCTTTTGTTTAATTAGTCATCACATATGTCCTATAGGTGGTCTTTTGTTTAATTAGTCATCAGCTATTTCCTATAGGTGGTCTTCTGTTTAATTAGTCATCAGCTATGTCCTTTAGGTGGTCATTAGTTTAATTAGTCATCAGCTATGTCCTATAGGTGGTCTTTTGTTTAATTAGTCATCAGCTATGTCCTATAGGTGGTCTTCTGTTTAATTAGTCATCAGCTATGCCCTTTAGGTGGTCTTCTGTTTAATTAGTCATTTTCAGCTATGTCCTATAGGTGGTCTTTTGTTTAATTAGTCATCAGCTATGTCCCTATAGGTGGTCTTTTGTGTAATTAGTCATTTTCAGCTATGTCCTTAGGTGGTCTTTTGTTTCATTAGTCATCAGCTATGTCCCAAAGGTGATCTTTTGTTTAATTAGTCATCAGCAATGTCCTTAGGTGGTTTTTTGTTTAATTAGTCATTACCTATGTCCTATAGGTGGTCTTTTGTTTAATTAGTCATCACATATGTCCTATAGGTGGTCTTTTGTTTAATTAGTCATCAGCTATGTCCTATAGGTGGTCTTCTGTTTAATTAGTCATCATTAGTATATTTGGCAATGTTAAATCTGTGATTTTTCTTACTGATGGAGTTTTGAGTGGTCTTATGTGTAATTAGTCATCAGCTATGTCCTTAGGTGGTTTTTTGTTTAATTAGTCATTAGCTATGTCCTATAGGTGGTCTTTTGTTTAATTAGTCATCACATATGTCCTATAGGTGGTCTTTTGTTTAATTAGTCATCAGCTATTTCCTATAGGTGGTCTTCTGTTTAATTAGTCATCAGCTATGACCTTTAGGTGGTCATTAGTTTAATTAGTCATCAGCAATGTTATGAACAAAGGAAAGGAAAATGATAAACAGTTTGAATGTAACAGTATTAGATGCATCTATAACATGGTGTGCTGTCAATGTTAGCCTAAGTTTGATTAGTGATTACTTTGTGAGTAGAAGAAGGAAGCTGATAAAACAGATTTAATGTAACAGTACTATAGACTTACAGAGTACAAGAGATGTCATTTTTGAGTTGCAAAATAACAGCCAGTCCTATTGGCTTAGCTTTCTCAAAACGAGGTGTGTCCAAAATGTTGCTTAAAACTGACAAACTGCTTGAAAAATTATCATTAGATGACAATGGGTTGCACATGTACTATTTCGTATCTCTGAAGATAACATATGGATGTATTTAATTTTTTTTCTATTTTTCTGTTTCTCCCTCTCCCGCCCCCCCCCCCCTCCCTCAGACCAGGCTCTCGCCTTCTTTCTTGCAGTGTCAATCGATGATTGAAAACTGAACTTGAATTTATTATGTATCTCATTAAAGGTCAAGACATAAAGCTGTTCAGATGTATTTAGCAAGGAATTAAGTCCCCTCAAATTAAAATTGTGATATGTCAATTTTATCGCTGATAAAAGCTGTGTTTATAATTTTGGGAGGAGCTTAGCATCAGGCGGTGACTAAATCTTGTCATATTCATGTGTTTACATAACTGTATTCCTTTCATTGTAAAATAAGAGGATCTCATCTAAAGTGGGTTTGAATAACAACAATTGGTTTCTTCTAATTAGCGAGTTGTTAATGGTTCATTCCAATGGAAAGTACCTTGTGTCCCACAGAGTTAATTTACTGAACTCTGTTTTCTATTTGCGGAACGATTAATGATACATTATGCATTATAAGATGACAATTTAGTGGAGTGTATAAGTACCAGATGACATTTTCATGGACATTGCCTTTTCCTTTGTCGATGGAATATGTCCTGAGAAATATGACACACATACCCACAGCTGTAAAGGAGCTATAAGAACACCAATGGACATAGATCCATCGTATTGCTATCATTCAGGTGTATTTAGTCCCTGCTAGATGTAACAAGTCTTGTAATGAGTCATGAATCAAGTCACTGACTTGTAACAAAAATTCCAACTGAATCTAAGTTTAACAAGGTTTTTTTTTGCTCCCAAGGATAGTACAGTGAATTAAGTACATGACTCATAGGCAAGTCAGATTAAATCATTGGCAATGACTCAACTCGACTTTTAAATTGATGCGACTTGGTAAAGAAACATAACTTATTTTTCTTTTAATCCTTTAACCCTCTACCACGATGTGTTATCCTAACGACAGACATTTGGTGCAAGTCCACCAAAATGCTTGATTTTTTACCATAAACAGTTACCAACCAACATGAAATATTAGACACATAAATGATGAGTTCTTTTTTCTTTTTCTTTTTTTCTCTCATTTTTGTAAGTTTTGGAGCAATTGTTTGACAGACTTTTAAATTGTTGAAAGTTTAGTCACAAAGAGAAATAATTGCCTTGACAAAAACATGCGTCAATCTGTCATTTTGTTGTTCTTATTCTTGTTACTGGTTTCTATTCTCTGCGTGAACTCTTTTTGCCTCTCTCTGGCTCTCTATCAACAACATTCATAATTTCATATGGTGGACCTAAATATTTTTGTGATATATGAAATATTCCCATGAAAAAAAAAAAGAAGCTACATGACCAGGATCTATACTAGCCCCCTCGCCCCTAGAGGACAAATCTCTCCATTCCTTACTCATTTATTTCCAATTATTTGTAGGCCTATAGGTAACCGCATATTCATGCAAAAACAACAACAGCAAATGAGGGGGGGGGGGGCAGGGGGGTTCCAATATCCCCAACAAATGTGATAAAAGTACAGTACAGTATAGTTTTAAATACTTGTCCCGTATTAATTGCTAAATTTGACTTACTATAAATTGTATTATGTAACTCATTCGATATCTCTATAAATAAAGACAGTTGAAAGGAATTCGTCCCTTTGCGTGTAAAGCTTATTTATAGTCTAAATACGCCTCAGAATGTACCATTTTAGGTCTAATATTTCATTTTCTTCTGGGTGTGGGGAAGAAACCCCTCTATACATGGAGTCAGTTTCAGACACCACAGGGCCACATCTCATAATCCTAGGTCCGCCCCCTGATGAACGTACTAAAGATGCGTTAATTTATCTCAAATGACCCTTGACCGATTGAATTTGGATAAAATTTCATACCTTCCAATTTCAAACTACATACATATATATATACCACCACGTGCATCTCTTTCGAAAGGAAGGAACGCACACGCGACTCGTCGCGACATTGTGATCATAAGTGCTAATTTGAAGTGTTTACCGGAGAGATTTTGAAGGTCTTAAGAACCGATCCGAACATCGAGGAGTGGGGTAAATATAGATGCAACAGCCCGCATGTTTAACGAGACTTTGATTAGTTTGGAATTCTTTCAAAGTTTCGAGGTGACTATGTTGATTTGTTTAATTTCTTTGCCTTGGTCTACGTTTGGTTGGTGCCTCTCAACTAAAAGGTGGAGGGTCAGCACACTAATACATGCCGCCAGGAGTTTTCAATATAAATAAAAGTACTAAATGGGTGGAAATAAACAAAAGCAACTCATGTGGCCGGTCTGAGGGTGATTTTTCGTGCATGGTTTTATGTGTGTCAAAGTTTACCTTGCGCAAAGTTAATGGTCTTTCGTCACCTAACATAGCTCACAATATATCTGCAGGTTCACATGCCATGACCGATAGAAAGCTAATATGTAGACATTTGAAAATGATTTCGCTCTAGTACATATGCTTTCAAACTTTTAATACTAAGTTACACTTACTTGTGATAATGATGAGGTATATGTCTGCAACTTCTCATATAATGAGTATAGAACAAAAGAAATGGACAAAGAACTACGTAGCCAAGATATGTGATGAGGAGTGAGTGGTGTTAGGGGGGGGGGGACGAAGAGGAGGGAGGGAGATAGATAATTTATAACATTAAATTGACGTGATACATACTGAAGGCTTTGCATGCGAGATAAGAGGGGTGGGGGGGGGGTGTAGAGTGTCCGTCTGACGTCATCTGTGGTTATGGTTCGATAAACTGTACTATCATTTTCAGCAAAATAATTTCCAAATTGTCAAAAAACGTGTGTTAAATTGAAAATTAACAATTATTGATAAATTTCTTTAACCTCGTGATCCGTTACTCCTTAAGACATTGTGAAATGTTATATCACGGAGTGTTACGTGATACTGCAGTAAACTTTGAAAACAGAGGGCGCTATTGACAGGTCACCGATTCAACAAAGCATTTGTGACGTCTTGTGTCCTGCTTGCTTGTCCTGTTGGTAACGCCCACCTTAAATTGACTGGAGATCAAACTAAATGAACATTGTTTAACAAGTACTTGAACGGCAAGAAGATAGGACAACAAAACATGACTTTTTCCAGAACAGCCTTTTCTTTTTTTCTGGGCAGTAATTCTGAACACTTCAGTATATTCGTAGCTAAGGGTTCCAGTAAACGTTAGATATACCATCGCGTGAATTTGTTAAAACTGATTTTATATATATCCATATCAATAGATATAGCTTCTTTTCTGAGGATGTTATTAATATCTCTAAATGTAGGCCATTGAAAGAAAAACACCTCTTCAATCGATACCGTATACTATTGTTCAATGGGAGTGATCTTCTCTGCTTAGTAAAACGTTTTATATCTACTCCTATTTGTAGCTGGCTGAGAATGCAAACTTTTAATTGTTGTTTGCCGGCCTTTTAGCAAGGTTATTATCAGATATTTAGTGGAATTTACAAGGCGTGTTAAAATGTTCGCGTCGAAGACAGTTCAATCTTAAACGAGCAGAATTAAAAGAAGAAATATTTTTTTGTTCGAAGTAACCGTCTAGAGATAAACTTTAAAATGCCGGAAATGACAGAAAATATATTACCTGGTATGATACCGGAGAAAATCAACCCAGATTCTTTCGATCTAGATGAAGCAGAAAGATATCTTATAGGGGATACTATTGGACACGAAACAACTGCGCATGACGAAAGAAACAGAGGCGCTCTGCTAAGTCAACGAAAACAACGTCTTTTGAGATATGTGGAAGAAAACACTATTGGTCATCGTTCGGAGTTTGTTGGACCTTACGGTAGAAAACGAGGTTTGTAAATAACGTTCTAAAGCACGGGCGGTTTCAGGAAATTTCGGAGGACGGGGGCCGGGAGAAATGTGTTAGTAGATACCGAAATTACCACCGACAACGAGGTGCATTACAGAGCATCGGTAAAAAGCAAGGACTGCCTGCTCAGTGAGAAGGGGTTTAAGATGTTCAACTTGGTTTCGGGCAAATTATGTTTGCCACTAAATTTTTAGTACCAAAAAGAACAAAAGAAAGAGAAGAGGGATCCAGGCTTTAGCACCCCTCCCCTCCCCACTCCTGGACGAGCCCCTTATACGCTTAAAATAAATTGACCACGTTCAATTGAGTAGATAGGAAAGGAAATGCAATCATTTGATAAGATGTATGAGGGAGAACAATTCTTGGATGTAAATAAATAGGTATATAGAGCCTTTGTATTTCATTAATGAATATTAGCCTAATATTATATAATATTACTCTAATGTGCTCAAACGTTTGATTAGATTCTCATTTGTTTTTGATAAATCATCAAAAATGCAGACAAAAAAAAAAAAAAAGAAAGAAGAAAATAAAGAAAGGAAGGGATTTTTCTTAAATGTTTGCATCTTCCCTATCGCTCTTTAACCATAGATATTACAATATTTTTTTTAAAGAATTTATCGGATATTTTCATGAGAGTAAATTTGCTGGCATACCAAAAGCGATATTTTGTACCAAATACGTTTATGTGTCACTGTTCACTCCGTTTCATGTGTTTTTCAGCCATCTACTGCGATTACACAGCTTCCGGTAGGTAAGTTCCAAGTTGTTCTCTTTTCCGCATTAAAAATGTTGTTCGTGGACCCAGAGTGTCATAATCACATATTCGACAGATGTCTTGATTGTACATCCATGCTAGAACTGTAAAACACCATAACTAATAAACGAAAACGTATAAACCTTTCCTCAAAAAGCTGTGTATATATAACTATAGACCATTTATTTACTGCATGTACAGATAGGTTGTTATAGCATCGGATATGTCTGTGATAAATAAACGTCAACTTGTATACATTTAATTCATGTGTACATAGGACAATATGTAAAAGAAAAATTAAAAATAAAAGTCTCGGAAAATGTACCTAAAAGATTTGCCCATATACCTATTAATAATTATTGTGATAGTAAAATCGATATTAAGTAAGTATTTATGAAGATATAAGCACAGGCAAAATAATTTAGAATCTTTACTACATGCCATTTCGAGTGTTGCTATACATACGATATGGTTACTTCTAAAAACGTATCTTTCGTGCTATGAACGATCTCCAGTTTTTCTCGCTGCACTCTTGTTCATTATTTCTCGTCGTTTGCTGTTATTATTATTAATTAATATTAATATTATTATTATTATTATTTTTAGTATTATTATTATTATTAATATTAATATTATTATTATTATTATTAATATTATTATTATTATTTATTATTATTATTATTAATTAATATTAATATTATTATTATTATTATTATTATTATTATTAATTAATATTAATATGATTATTATTATTATTTATTATTATTTATTATTATTATTAATTAATATTAATATTATTATTAATTAATATTAATATTATTATTATTATTTATTATTATTATTATTATTATTATTATTATTATTATTATTATTATTATTATTATTATTATTATTATTATTATTATTATTATTATTATTATTATTTATTATTTATTATTTATTATTATTATTATTATTATTATTCGTATTTTACACCACTTATTTCGCTGTATAGCTTTTATTTGATGTTAATCGATGCGGTACACGGAGAAAATCAGCTCGACAGGATAATGAAATCTCTGTGAAGTAATAAATATAACATCAAACAAATATGTTTAATTTTCTATCATTAAATATACTGCATATTCAGTAAATCATTCTCCATTAACGAATGGCATTGTTCTAATGATTAATGCCATGTAAAATATCTGATTCCGAAAGTAACCGAGTTTAAAAAATTCACTAAAAAACTAAGTGGTAATTTGTTGAACACTAACCACTTCAGCGGTTTCATTATAACAATGCATATACCTTGATTTTTGTTTTTATCTTTTGTTATCAAGACCAGTGAATTTCATTGAGGATTACATCAGGGACCACGTCCACCCCCTTTATGCCAACACTCATACAATCACAGGAGTGATGGCACGGCAAACTACTCGTTTCAGGCATGAAGCAAGGTAAAAATAATTTTTTCTTCTTTTGCCAAATCGTCAGCTAATCACGTATATTATTATGATAACATATCTTTAAAAATAAAATAAAATATAACAGAAATCATGCTACAGTTGATAATAATATCACCAGATCTCCACCCCTATTTAAAGTCTTCATATTTCCTTAAGCCTGATACCATACCCCCCCCCCCCCCTCCCCATCATTTCCCGGCTTAGGAATTGACCCATGGCCCTGGATTGGATTCCCCTATACCACTCATGTGGTTAGACCGTGAACGACTTTGAAAGATACAATAACAAAAGATAACAATTAACATTTTTAATTTGCAGAGAATTGATCAAGAAATACGTGAACGCCTCTAATGATGATGTTTTAATCTTTACGGGAAGTGGTACAACCGCTGCAGTTCACAAACTTCTCCATGCAATAAATCTGCGCGGTGAAAAAGCCCAACACACGGTAGGTCGAGATTGCAATTTTGGGACCTTTAAAAAAGGTGAAACTGATAGATTTTGTTTACAACGCTTCAGGCGTCATTTGAATTCAAGGTATTAGGCCGCCATTGTAAATTAAATTTTAAGATAACGTCATTATGATCGAATTCAATATCTGTCTCTGTTGGTAATAATGGTTTTTCTTTTGTATAACATGTCCAATTAAAGATTAAACATGTTAGGCTAAATTGCCTCGGTGATTTTCAATATTATGTGATACTAGTTGATAAATTAAATCAATTGGTTTGTCTTTATAGTTATGAATATAATCATATAATGCTATTTCTTGACATTTACTTATCATTTTTATTTCTCGCAATGTCAGGTAGTCTTCGTCGGTCCGTTTGAACACCATTCGAACATATTACCATGGAAAGAAGCTGGGGCTGCCGTAAGTATTTGTTCTTAGTTAAACAGAGGTCAGACAGAGGTCAAACAGAGGTCAAATGGAGGTCAAACAGATGTTACACACAGTTTAGTAAGAGGTATCTGTATCTATATATGATCCAATACATTTCATCATCTATGTTATATCATCAATTCGTGATTAAACGTTATGAAGTATTTTTATTGTGACAGATTGTAAGAATACGTGCCACAGATGACGGGATCTTCGATGTGTCACACCTGGAGGAAGAACTTAAGGTGACATTATATCTTACTTTATAATTGCTATATATATATATATATATATATATATATATATATATATATATATATAGACACACACATATATATATATATATAGACATATATATATATATATAAATATATATATATATATATACATTTATATATATACACACATATATATATTGTACAGATGCTTCGATAGCAGTAACTAAACATAACTTAATAGTTCGGCCAAAATGTCCGTTTCGTTCTGCGCTGGAATTGTGTCAATGTTCTTCAGGTTTCCTAGTTCGAAATTACAATACACATTAACATTTACAGTTATTTTCATAGTTTACAATGGGAGCAAAAAATAGTGTATGCCAATTTAATATGATGTAAGCCTGTACTATTACGGAGTATTTTAAAGACCCTTCATCACTTAAAATCAATGGTCATCGAAACTTATTAAGTTACGGTACATCTTTACAAACTGTTTCCGGATTGGTAATCGTGTTTTTCCGACAGAATTACACACAGAAGAAGCGATACAGAATCGGTTGTTTCTGTGCAGCTTCCAACGTTACCGGTATTATAACGGATACAAACCACGTGACAGCTCTTCTGCACAAGTATGGCGCTCTAGCATTTTGGGACTTTGCTACCGCGGGTAAGTTAATATATGGAAAGGGTGTAGAAGACGAGTATGTGCGTGTTCGTGTGTGTGTGTGCGTTTGTGTGGGAATGGTGAGGGTTGGGGTTGAGAAAGACATTCAAATTTATTTCATTAGCTACTGTCCTACTACGAAATTACGACCACAAAAGTATTTTGCTGATTTTCTGAAACATGCAGACGCATATGACATTCTGCAAAACTATTAACACAACAACATAATTCCCTGTTGTTTGCTTATTTTGCTTGTATTTTTTTTCATTTTTCTTTCATTTATTACTGCTTTCTCGGTCTGCGGATAGGTCCATACATGAGAATCGATATGAATCCACCTACAACGCAGTGAGTTCCATTTATTGACTAATTCGTTAGGCTTATACCTTTTTTCATTAAATAGAATGAAGTATGATACTAACTTTTATTTTGATTTAAAAACAAACAATAAAACAATGATCATGCATATTGATTATGATACCAGGATTGTATTATGCACAATTTTTTTTGATGTTGACACAAACCGTACATTTACTTTTTTTTCATTCATCTTTATTTTTGTTGCTCTGTTTCCTGCATGTCATTATTCTTTTCCTCTCGTACACAGTGACGGACTAGATTGTTCTAAGGATGCCGTTTATCTTTCTCCACACAAGTTTATCGGCGGCGTCGGAACACCTGGTAAGCCGGTCATATATCGCACAAAAGAAAATAAATGAATACGGTACAAGAGATTTTGTATTCGTTACCTCCTTATGACGTGCCTTTACTTTCGTTTCACGCATGCGCATTCAATTTTTGTTCTTCATATATAAATGTAACTAAAACGCCTTCAGCCATTGCTGATACCCGAGTTAGCGTTACTGAATATATTTTTAAAATTTTTTAAACACCTTTCTTTGTACAGGAATCCTCTTAGCAAAGAAGAAGTTATTTACGAATTCTGTACCAAGTCAATGTGGAGGGGGCACTGTTTTATATGTAGGTATTTTAGGGCCATTTCGATAGAAAATGCTTTGACCAAACTGTTCAGTTGCCTATCAATAATAATACTGAAATTATTTGTCTTTGTCATATTTATATTTCAAGTGGTTGCTGTATGTATAATACTAACCATGTGCCTATATGATGCTATGTGCAATCCAATGTTAATGTACTTACCATTTGTATAACTACAGGTGACCAGAAATACACATTTCTATTTGCGGAATATCGAAGACAAAGAAGAAGGTGGTACGCCCGCAATTGTAGAATCTATAAGAGCAGGACTCGCATTCAAATTGAAACAGGTCCGTTTTTTTTATTTTTAGTATCAGCTTGAAAGTCTGCCTCATAGTTAAGGCTAACAAAGGGCCTAAAGTATTTCCATTTCTAATCATAGGGTGCCTATAAATAATGGTCGGCAGAGCCGATCTGAAGTAAGCAAGTGTGGGGATGGGGTGGGGTGGGGGTGGGGGTTTTGGTGGGGGGGGGGGGCTGGACAAAGCCGGTTTCCTAACATTTGTCCTCTGTGAAATCAAGAGCAAAAAACACAATCGATGCTTTTTTCAGCGGCTTTTACAATGGAAAACTTTTTTAATGGTTATAACCAGTTATAATTATTAATATTTTATCAATCATGCGTTTTCGATATATTTTGTGCAGAATTTAAGACGATGAAAAATGTGTATTTTCACTATTTGATATACGTTTTTGTGTGTGCTTTTCTCTATATACAAGGCAATCGGAACAGACGCAATAATGGCGAGAGAAGTGGAACTTGTGAAGTAAGTAGTTTTTTTAAATAATTTTGTAATATTTTTTTTTCATTTTTGCTGATACAGTAAAGGCCACTCCTTAACATTGAAACTGTTGATTTAATTTTGATGATGTCACTTTATCAATACAACAAAATAACATATACGGCGGGCCCACAGATGAACTATATATGTTCCAGGTTTTTAATAATTAACTCAGTTTTTGAAGAAAGTCAAATCATTTCATATTTCATGGCATCATAGATTTTTGCGCAATGTATATACTCATGCAAAATAAAGTGGATTGATGAAACTAATTTGTAATATTTAATATTGCAACGACAAACCCTTGCAGGTTTTGATTCTGAGAAGTTGGATCAATGTGATTAGTCTCAAAAGCTCTGAATTATATATTCTTTAAGGTGTCGGAATTCGTTCTATTTACTTTAAAACTTTAATTCAAATGAATTATTTTTTATATTTCTGTCTTGTCAAGGACCGCCTTGGAGACTTGGAAGAACAATCCCAACATAATCATCCTGGGGAGTACAGAAGCTGAACGCCTTCCAATCTTCTCATTTATAATCTTTCATCCGGAGAGCGGTAAACTTCTTCATCATAACTTCATCGCAGTTCTCCTCAATGATCTCTACGGTATCCAAGCACGTGGAGGCTGCGCATGCGCAGGTCCTTACGCCCAGGTAAACCAATGCATATACAAACGATTGGCAAATGAAAGGGTCAACGTTATTGCTTTAAGCCTTTTGACCATTCGATACATGACCATCTGAATTATTCTCAGATATGTTGGGAATGTATGTGTTTGTGTGTGTGTGTGTGGGGGGGGGGGCGAACTATCAGATCGCTTAGTTTATAACACTGGTTGAAATTGGAACATAACTAATCATTGTTCGCCTTTCTAGTACTTACATATGACCTGGTCATTCTCTAAGGGTCGAACAGTTATTTCATTATCTCGAATAGATGCGTTATCATGTCTAGCAACAATCATAAAAACGTCAACATCATCTTTTCACCGCCAATACCGATGTCCTTTAATGAAACTCGTTAATCTCTCTCTCCCCCCCCCCCCCCTTGTTTTTAGGATCTTCTGGGAATCAGCGAGGAACTGGCGGAGAAATTTATCTACTATCTTCTAGATGAAGAGTAAGTCATTTACATTTTTGCTTTTCTTCTTCAACACTGCAACGTCAACATAAAGCTATACTCACGTAATGGCAGTCATAAACGCTTTCTCTTAATTAGTTATGGTAACTCTTGCAATTAGTTTTGTTTTATTCTTTTTGAAAACAAAAGTATAACTGACAAGTCTGTATCTGTCTATTCATTTTTCAAATATCATTTTCATCCTAGAATATGTCTAACATTTGACTCTTGATGAAAACAACTCACTTATGAATAATAACATTTTGTTTGACATGACATTCCAATTTTGTTTTTTTTTCTCTAGAGATATTAGGCTGTCTAAATTGACAAAGTTCGCAACAACAGAAGGCAAAGTATCACTGGAAATTCTGAAGTAAGTGTTACATATACGCAGTGGCGGCTAAAAAACTAATTTACATAGTGGAGGGGACTTGGGGGCGGGGGGGGGGGGCGGGCGGGAGGGGAGGTTATGGCACGCAAACAGTGTTTGGGAAAACATATTTTGGAAGCGCATCAATACACATGCATGAAGTGCACATCATCGGCAAAGTTATGGTGCAATATTCTTTATGCCATATATTTTCCTGGGCACCTTCATATTACCCTGTCCCGATTATTTACCCCCACCCCGCCCCCAGCTGTATCCCCTATCTTCATGCCTGAACACGATTAGTTTACTTATTTCTTAAGAGCTTAAAGTTACAATCGAAATCTTTATAATTCGAATCTGTCTGTCACCAGAGAGAATTTTTAACTTTATTTCTTGTTTTAATGTCATTCAAGCTGTCTTCAAAATAGGTCGTTTACTAACGTGTTATAATTGGGCCTATACAGGAAATGTAACAATTGGTCATTTACATTACAGTTTACATTACAAACTTAAACGATGCCATATTTGTGTTAGATAGCTGTGTGTCCACTACAGAGACGAAAGAGAATTGATCTGACTGGTGCTGGGGGAAGGGGTAAGAGGGAGTATCTTATTGACTGGGGTGGAGGGGCCACCAACGGGGAAGGGGAACCTGAGAGAATTTGATTGGCGAAGAAAAATGAAAATGTATCTTCCTTAAATATCCCTCCCCCTACCGCCCCAACCCTCCCGACCTCTAGATCTCTAATTAATGGTTCATCTGTTACAGATTTTTAAATACATTTAAATATTTATCATAAATAACTGGTTATTCTGAATATTCTATTATTGTAAATCGGTTCTGTCTGAATACATTCATCGTTTAAATTGTTTAATAAAAAAAGAATCAAACTATTATTTACCTCCTCCACAGACCAGGATTTTTGCGTCTTAATCTCCCATTCTTCTTTTCGGATGAGTTAATCGCCTATGTTCTACTAGCAGTGGATCAAATAGCTAAATATGGATGGAAGCTTCTGCCTCAGGTTAGTCTATCTCTCTTCTTCATTACTCTTTATTTGATAATTGTTTGTTTTGTATTGTTTGTCTCAAGAAAACGACTCAATTAGTCCAAAAAGTTTGCAAATGAAAAAAAAAAACATAAACTTTGTCTGACAGAAACATTTTCTTTTCAGTTAATTAACCAGTTCAATAGAAAATAAGACAAAACAACTACATTATATGTAATATTGTTTTCCATTATATATCCACGTGAAACAATTAATTCCTATTGTTTCAAACACAATACAGTTATTATTTCTTTCGTTCTTTCTTCTTTTCCGTCCAAATTGATTTATAGTATGCTCCCAACATAGTGAGTGGTAACTGGGAGTTCATTGGTAAGAAGAGTTATTCAGATGACTGCATCATCACTGAGGACGATAGTTTACATACAATCACCTTCAAAGATGGTCACTTTACTGCCCCTAATAGTCCCTATACTGGCTCTCAGCTAGCTAATGTGGAGTACCATCAGTTGCAAGGGGAATATCTGGTAAGTTTTTTAGATTTGGATGTGAAATGAGAAATCGTGGGCTTACATGGTTTCTTCTGGAGTCGTGGTGTACCGGGAGTCGGAGAGGCGATTCTATCCCTTATAGGACACCGTCAACCAATTGATATACTTTAAAGCTACAAATTCCGAATCCGTTCATTCCATTTCCAGTATATTGATATAGAAAATGCAAATTGGATCTTTCGAGGGTAATTGTCTTTGCTATTATAGCCATAGACATGTAAAAGGGCTTGTCCGGGTTAATGACAAAAATCTTTTGGTATAAATATACGGACAGTACATACCACTAGTAAACTACTAGGAATCTCAGGCATATGTCCAGTATATTTGGAAGCCTTCGATACAATGTTAACTTACGCTCAAAGCTTAAACTCAGTGTAGCTGGAAATAATGGAGAAGACGTCAAAAGGAGCGTTTTGATTGGTTGATGATCAGACGTGTCTAAATTTGGCAAACGAACGGTGGGTAGCAATTCGTTAACATGTACTAGTTATGAGTGGTGAGTACCATATGTTAGTTCGAATATGTCACACTATGTGTGCATCAGGGTATATACAGGTAGTTTGTCTAGAAATGTTTCGCGGAACTAAATAGGACCAATATGACAGCGCCCTCTGTTAATTTATAGCTTGGCTGGAGATCCATATTGTGATGGTCTTAAATTCATTGAAGACTCGCCCCGAACCGCATGCCGCCCTCTGAAAAAAGTTAACTTTCCGTTGCTTGCAAGTGAAGTTTTCTTCTTGTCGCTACAAAATGCAGACAGAAATGAAATGTGATACCTTGTTATCTTTTATATAGACCTGAGATGTCCATCGCTGCTTTGTACACTGTGTTGTGGGTATTGACCGTAGCTGCATGTATTGACTGTACACTAGTGTCTAATTACCGACGGTAGCAAGCTGTGTGTGTATTTTCTGGGATCGATGGTGGTGTCTATCACTTCTGTTAGAACTCATTCAAAACTAGGTCAGATTACCGGTATCAGAAGTTTCATTGTGCGCGAGTCTTCACTCCCTTTAAATTAGAAACAAAAATCGGTTCATGTAATCGCTTTCTTTGTCTCCAAAAGAGATAAGTATCTGAAATGAATCATTGCTAACTAATATAATACTATCCTTTTCATGAGCCGGTCCAGGACTTAAAAATAATAGAGACAAAGATGGGGTGGGTCGTGTAGCCGACAACCAGGAAGGGTGTTTACTTCCCAAGAGACAATTAAACATTGAGATGTAAAATGGCCTATAAGGCTCATAACTTATTTTAATGGATTGCATGGTGTTCAAGGGGGAGGAGGGACGGAGGGGCGGTGAGGAGGGGGTCACCCCACATACCCTGCATCCGTGCCTTTTCATTAAGAAAAAATATCATGATCGTGACAAGTCGGCGGCGAAACATGTTATATTAACATAATTAATTGATCAGAATTCGACAAAATCCTAAATACAAATTGTATATTGATTTAATTGCTAAGCATTAAAACTTGTAATTCAGGAACATTTACATCCCACCATTTTACCCTTTTGCCTGTTGTACAGAAACTAACAGGGTGAGGGGTGGTGGATGGGTGGTGGATGGGTGGGAGGGGGTGGGGGATACTTTCCAGTTTTTTAAAGGAAGGTGTTACAAGAGTTGCGGGATCCATGAGGGTTCTGAGAGGTGTACACATATCCCCTTTCAACGTCACAATAATTCAACAGTAGTTATTTAAACAATTGTAATATCTCTTTGTCTGGAAGGAGGATGCTCCCAGACCCACGTAGGTTGTATGGGGGAGTGGGCGTCAACGACCCCATGGCCGAAACCGCGTCTTTCATTAAAACCCTACCTCCGCTCATGGCCAGCATGTATCTCCATGTCTTGTATTAACGGCTATCGAGTAACACAGGCTTTTACTCATTCTAAAAATAATTTGTTAAATTGGCTTCTAAACTACCATCTTAAAAAACAGATGCCGAAGTGCGTGGACGTCCATGCATGCACACACTATACGGTCAAACCATTTCTCGCAACTGCTACTGAATAATGCCAGCAAATATTTGTATTAGGTCTAACCTAGAATGGAGCTAAATTGCTTTGGGAATTCCAAGTAATTTGATTAAACTGCCACAAAAGTCTCAAAGTGGATTAAGTCCTTTTTTTTGCTACTTCAAAAGTGAAGGACAGGTTCAGCCGTAGCACACATACTTTTCATGTCCGTTTCCATTTCACAGACAAAATCGATTCGAGATGCGAGTAAAATTTATCAACAGGCAGACAGGATGATGAGTGTGAGTATATGGTCATACACACATACTCTGATATATTGTTTGAAATTTGTTACCTTTTTTCTGTTCTTGTTAAGTGATGCAAGTGACTGAGGGGATATCCGGGCCTATAGAACCTAGTCGATTCAACGACAAGAGGAGGGAGGGGAGAAGGTAACAGGGAGGGGAGGTATAGAGCAGGGTGGTGAAATTCAACATTGTAACTATTTTAGTGTCATACAAGTCTGTTGAATGGTTTAAGCACATTTCTAATAGTATACATTCTAGTACTACCTGCTCGAATTCCTAATTAAAACCCCTCCGTACACACAGACACACACACACACATAAATCAAAATCATTAAAAAGAAGTAAAGATAAGAGTAGCTGAGAGAAGTAAGTAGCTGAAACGGAGTGCTGTATCCGCCCCTGGATACTGAAATCACGTACCTGGGGAAAAGGAGAAGAAATTATACAGTCGTTTCATTTGATTTAGTTGATTAGCCGAGATCGGAAACTTATTAGCGCGCATGCATGCTGGATCCACAATTAGCAGGTTAAGTGACTTATAACCAAGAGATTGATCTATAAAGCAGAGTACACCTCCCACCATTTTGAATTGCAAATAATAAGCAGCTTCGACATTTTGTTTTTGGGGTTAATTGTGATGTCATTAAGAGACGTGTTCATTGGAGCACGTATTGGAGAGACTCCTCTGTCAAGGTTTACATATACTCAAATCATTTCTACTTATATATGTCTCGACTGCAACGTTGATTGACCTATTTTTTTTTTACAAGAAAAAAAAAACAAAGACCTTTATATGATATATTCAAATGGACACAATCTACTACCCCTATTTAAATACATAATTATGTTTATGATTCTCCATGTACAGTTCCCTATTGAATCATACCGTGATGATCTTGGTGGGAAAGTTGTTAAAGACGACCTTGTTTGGTTTCTTAGACCACGTGATGTTGCTCAGACTCTCTCGGTACGAGTTGCATTTCCGATTCAGCCTAAATTGTCACCAGATGGCAGCACATCTTCTACCGGTAACCTACCGACAGACAGACGTCTGCTTTTCGTCCCGTCTGGTTTCGACGAAAGTCACGCGAACAAAAAGCGTCAACGCAACGCAAAGAGCTTGTCTTGGAAGCAAAAATTCAAATCAGGCTACCCGAGTTGTTCTGTGTCATAAAAGCAGACGTTTGGTTTGGGAAGAAAGTGATATGTTTTTTTTGTGTGCCAATTTCTGATATGATATGGTGCCACTATAGGACATGACTGCTCTTAAATATCTCTTTGTTTTGATTTATAAATGTATTAACCATGTCAAAAGAAACTGAGTGTAATATAATGAGTGAATTGAAAGACTTTTATTTGAAATTTTTAATCACCACATTATATGCTCTGCATGTGATATCTCATCAAGTCAAAGTATGGTGAGCTTAGCGAAATATCAAGGACCAACGAATGCACTCAGGAAGGGTACAACTCAGGGTCTGTTCTAGAAACTCACGTTCAAATATCTCAAGAATAAATATTTCCTTTGTGTTGATAGACAGATTTCAACTCAGCGTCTCATTCAAACTAAAAGTCATGAAATGAACATGGTGAAAAATGAAATTGATACACAGAAGCCGCTTCGGTCTTGTCCTTAATTCCCTCCCTACCCATTCCCTTCCCTCTCTATCCATTCCCTTAATCCCCTCTCTATCCCTTCCCTTAATCCCCTCCCTACTCATTCCCTTAATCCCTCTCTACCCATTCCCTAATCCCCTCGATCGCTATTCATTCCCTCAATCCCCTCTCTATCCATTCCCTTAATCCCCTCTCTATCCCTTACCTTAATCCCCTCTCTACTCATTCCCTTAATCCTTCTCTATCTATTCCCTAATGATCCCCTCTCTACTCATTCCCATAAACCCCTCCCTACTCATTCCCTTAATCCCTCTCTATCCATTCCCTAATGACCTCCTCTCTACTCATTCCCATAATCCCCTCTCTATCCATTTCCTTAATCCCCTCTCTATCCATTTCCTTTATACCCTCGATCTCCACCCATTCCCCCAATCCCCTCTCTATCCATTAATCTCCATCCTATAGCCACTCCCTCTTCTCCTAACCGAATGCCGCTCTTCTACTCCCTTCTCTCAGAAATGTCTATTTTCCTGCATCTTCGATCCCTCTACATCTTTAATGATCTCTTTAAGTTATAATTTGAATTCATATAGTTTATATTTTAATTTGAATTACCACGGCCGATAGTTTCGGGTTTGGATATAAGTATACGTATACGATGTATCCGTGTTTAATTTTAACTTTTTGTGTGTGAAGGGGGAACATTTGGCCGAACGGAAAAGAAATTTTACATTATTAGGGTATTACGATATCTGAAGGAGTAACACACAAACCTATATTGTATATGCTGCGTACCGTCATCACTATTAACAGTTGTCTATTAACACTTCCTGTATACGGACGTCGTTATCGGTGATTTACTTGTTTTTCAGTTAGGCCGCCTACAAAGGTGAATGAAGCTATACTAGGATCACTGAAGATAGATTTTATTTTGGCTCGTGATACGGGGTAAAGACAATTTTGTGAATCGGTTTTGTCACCTTCCTAGCTAGGCCTCCTCTGCTTGGATTGAAAGCCTCCCAGAGATCACGCGAGACATATATATGACGTCGACTATTCAAAAATACCATTGTTATTATTGCTCCGACTGAACATCCCACGACAGCTTATATGTCAAGGGAACATTTTCCACCCTTTTTCGCTACCGATTGTGCTTCTGCACATTGTGACAATACACTGTGACTTTCTATTGAAATGTTGGATGAATCATTCAACCTTTCCCGTCGGATTACTATACCCAACGGTATACTGTGTTGTATTCATGTATATAGGTGCCGCGACAATGAATGAACAGTCTTCCTCCAGGTGCGGACATGTCTATGACACATATTTATAAAAGCACTGCTAGCTCAATGGGACCATTGTAACACTTCTTGTTGGTGGTCTTGTCAGTATACTGTTTATATCTGTAAAATAGTGTTCCGGCCATACATGCACAGGCAACAACTTACTGTTTTCTGCATGGATGAACCAGCATTGCAGGCGTTACTGTAAGAAAGAACAAAATTGTCCTTTTCAAGGAGGCATATATAATGCCATTCGTATCTTGAGGAAGATTTTTCTCATTAAAGTACACGTTTGAAATTAGGAATATTTCAAAAGTGGAATAATTCGTGGTATTCCGGTCAACAGCAGTGGGAGAGGAACTCATCATTTTGTTAAACAGATTTGCAAAATTTATTATTTGCTGCTCAAATCTCAATCGACCCTCGAGGAAATATTAGTTCCAGACCTCAATCGGATCATTGAAAATTGAAATTGGACCATCCAAATTGTCCAAATTTACTGTCGCAAAATGGCGTTCTTTTATTGCTTAATCTTTGCAACCATCCCGGTCGGCTTATGCGAAGAGAGTTTGTCGTGGATGAGTTCTTCAAGTTATTACGATTCTGATTTGGTTGCAAACGAAAGTGTTGCAATAAAACTCCTGGACAAATTCAATGCTGGTATTGGAGACTATCAAGCTAATTTTATCGGGAGTCAGTTTGCATATTATACTGATTCCACAGAGGAAAACCGAGGGAAAATAGTAAGTATATATTACCTTGCTAAAATCGATTCCCCCCTTCCCCTTTTCGTTATAATGGAAATCTGTAGGCCTATTTCATATACGGAGTTTGTTAGTGTCAGGAAATGTAATGTGAATATAGGTTAAACCACAAACTGCACAATGTCAATGTCTTGATTAGGCCTATGTATTAAACGGCAAAATTTATATTTCCTGATATTTTTCTTTAGATTAAACATTTGTGGAGTTGAGGTATGGGCAAAAATATGGTGGTATATATAACTCCACACAAGTGGTTAATTAAAGGACAGCAAATTGTATAGTTGGAACTTCATGTGATTCTATGCGTGTTACTTTAGTCCGCCGAAATATATTGTAACTCTGATATTTTACGGTTGTTAGTCAAAGACATCAAAGGTTTAACTGCTCATGCATCTGAAATAAGTATTATGCCAAATCGTTTATATTATTTATAAACTGATTAATGACTCGCTAAAGTAGAGTTAGTGCTCATACAATTAGACTGATACTATCTAATTTGCATGCATATGTTTTCATGGCTTGGTCATGTAGAGCAGTCGTGGAATTTGTTTTCCTGACAGAGCATGGAGTTGGAACTAACAGGGTTGTACTCGCGTGCCTTGGCCAGAAACGACAAACAATTATATTATACTTTAACCCAAAATGCCCGGTTTGGTAATGGCGACGGAATCTCTACGCTGGTACAGCTATTTTGGGCAGTCCTCGCTCTCCCTGTATGGGAAATGGACAATTCGAGTGCAATCTTTGTAACATATTTCAGACAGATACACACACAATATTATCAGCTATATCGACACAGTATGTTTCCTATTCTTCTTTTTCCGTTCTGTCAACTGGGTAGGCCTATAATCATTTACGAGGCACAAAAGCGCTCCTGGCTCAGGAAGTTCGTTTCCGTTCTCTGCTTAAATGCATTTTACACTACTGAAGAGCTCTATGGAACGCCCTTTTAATGCCACACTTTGCAACGTTTCCCAGGGATATATATATATATATATATATATATATATATATATATATACAGAAGAAGGAATCTATTGCGATTGTGATGACGTGTGGGCTTATATGTGCGTGTGTGCGTGCTTGTGCATAAGGATAGGAGCTGCCACGCTCCCCGGTGTAAACAGGATGTTAAATACGGTAACTCAAATCAGTACATGGTAGATGGCCTTCATATTTAGTAAGTGGGATGTACGTTATTGCGTGCGAAAGCCCTACTACTATTTCTGAAGGCCAACACAAGTCACGTCTGAAAACTTTGGAAAGTTATGTCTTTTTCAACGCAAACACATTCATGAATCCAGCAGTAAAGCTTGAAGGAACTTAATTTATATGTGTGTATGTGGATACACTTTATTAAGATCTAGAACCATGTGTGCAGAGATAATATTGAATTTTCTTCTTCATATAAAATGTGGCAGCAAGGCGAAAGCATTTTGAATTTTTGGTTCCAGCATCGATCTTGTCATCATCGATCTGTTCAACAAGAAATACTCTCCAAACGTAGTCCATACGGCGTCCAAGGTTTTTGTTTTATGTAAATTACAAAGTTTTCTTGTGTATCGGCTACATTCTGATCATTAAAAGGTCTGGAAAAAGAAAATGCTGCTCTTTTTTTGGTAGTACACATTTTCATTGTCTTTCATTTTGCAGGACATGGCCCGCTTAGAACTTGCTATTTTTAGTCAGAAAAAACTCAGATTATCGTCATTCGAGGTGGAAAATTTTAGCAGCGACACAAAGAGAAGAATCGAAGCCTTACTGAAGCCTGGCATTGGCGGTTCATCAACTGGGGTAATTTCAGTTGTAACCTTTATGCAAATAAAGTATATCTGTATGTAAACTTGTAGATTCAGAGCTTCGAGTTGAACAGGGAGCCCCCCCAGCACCCCACTCCCCATCTCAAACACTTTACAAATTTGGAGACAGGAACTCGTACGGTACGTCTCTGCCCCTCACTTTTATCAAGTAGGGATGCACTCCACAGTAATGTGCTAATTCATTCCGCAAGGATCCTTTGTATTAGCTTATGGGTGTCAGGATATTAAATAGACGAGTTTGGGTAATATTTTTTGAAAGTTCGGCTTGGGAGTTTGTACTTTTGATAAAACATTGTAGTTTGTACAGTTTTATGTGGAACTTTCGTCCTTGAAAGTAACAAAATCAATAAAACTCGAGATAGCCAAAATACTTTTTTTTTCAGGTCCAAAAGTTGAGATTCCGAAATAAACTATTTCCATTTCCAACATTGGAAACCAACATTGATGAAAGATGATATAATGACATAAACTATAGTCAAACTCGGGGAATAACAAGTCGAAGTTTTGATAAAATAGTCAAACTTTGCAGATATATGTTTTAAAAAAAAAATTAAAAAAAAAAAGACTTGTTTTTGTTTTCATCCAAAGGGAAGCCTGTTAAGGCGATATTCACAGGCAACCGCCTGCTTATCAAGTGACAATTGCTTTACCCTCGATCCAGGTTAGTATTTTACATTTTCTTTCAACTAGGTCATTTAATACAATGAATAATCCTCCTACAGTGTTTATAAGAAACTTGTTAATTTCACTGATTGGGAATTTTACAATTATAATATTCTTTATAACTTTATTCTTAGTACGTAATTGAATTGGTGGCATATGGGGTGGCATATGGTGGTAGCTGTACACCAAAATAAATCCCCTACCACCGGTGAAAAGAAGTTACACAAAATTCTTAGTTTACAGCACATAAAAAAATATTAAAACAATGTGTCTATGGTACAACCTAAACAGTTGATAATCTTCAACATTGTTTCAAAGATTGCAAAATATAGTACCATTTTGTACTTCCTTCACTTTAACAAACATTTCTCAACCTTACCCCCCCCCCCCTTCAGACCCCTACCCCAGACGTTATACCATCTAAGTCTCCACTTACACACACACATACAGCAACAATATGGTTTCGCCCCTTGGTGGCCTGTTGTGATCTACATTTCAAGATTCTAGAAATCACGGCCCATCCATCACATTGGCTGAACTAATCTACTTTATTGCAGCAGATAGACCAGGAACAACCCAATTTCTGGAAAGGTGCAAAGAATATTATGGCTATAAAGGGCATCAACTGAACTATTCAGCTAGCTCTTAGTTGGTGGCGATCCCTATTTAGCCATTAACCTAGCCTGTCACTGGCTCGAATCCCGTTTTAGCCATGAAATTCTTGGCTATTTTTGATTGTACTGAAAGTTCCATTAATTCATTCACTTATACAATTATATATCAAAGCCGAATTTCTCATGAAATCTCTTCCCCTGCAGCTTTGTGGAATTTATTGAATTTATTGAATGATACTATCATGGAATATTTCACCCATTATTGTATTAAACACAGTATAAAATTCAACGCAGGCGCGAAGTAAGGGAAGTCTTTTTCCTTGCTCAGAAGTGAAGTGACACAGGATTTGTTCTTCAAAAATGAAGTCTTCAAAATTAAGCACACATAGTCTGTGCTGAATAAAGAATGTGTAAAAGTAAGTGGGCCTGACGTGTTGATCCAGGCAGGATCTTCTTCAGAGGCTGAATGACAAGTAACAGAAACTACAAGGGACAAAATACAAGCACAGAATACAGATAGGTTAATAGGCAGGGTGAACACAAAAGAGATTGATGTAAGAGGATTAGTTGACAAAGGGTGGAGAGAAGAAAGAAACCAACTGGGGGAAGAGGAGAGGTAGGAGATAAACTGAAGAGGGACAACGAGAAGATTAAGGGAAGAGGGAGGGGAAAAACGTCAGAAGGAAAAAGACAGGGGAGTGGGAAGAAAATAACTAGGAGAAGAGGGGTGGCAGAGGGGGAACAGGGGGGGGGGGGGGAGCAGAAGAAAGATTAGTCATGTCCTTCATGAATGTTGAGCCCGTGAGGTTGAATGGCTCGAAGGCGTTGCATCCACATTCTCTCTCTGCTGAGTCCTACTATAGGTCAGGAAGGCTACCTAAGAATTCAATCCCCTGTAGGGACATGTCAATAATGGGATGGTTGGGAAGGTTAAAGTGTTCTCCAACCGGGGTCTTAGTCTCCATGATAGTGATTTTTGATCTTTGATCATAGAAGCGCTTCTTGAGGGTGGTTTTGGTTTCACCAATATACTGACTGGATCTGCAACTCTGCAGGAGGTCAGATAGATGGTATTAGAGGTTGTGCAAGTGACGTGACCATTAGTATTGTGTGTGAGTTGGATGCTTGTGGCTGGTGATGGAATTGGATTCAACAATGTGGTGGCTGCAGACGATGCATCTCGAAGTACGATCACATTTGGAAGTACCTTGCTGAATGGGGGTAGTGTTTCAAGCTAGAGATGGAACAGCAGCACATACAAGAAGGTCACATAGGTTGCGTCGACGTCTGTATGCAATGATGCGGTTTTCAGGGACGGCTCGTTGGAGTCTATCTGAAGTAGGGAGCACGTTGTGGTTGGCCCACTTACTTTTACACATTGTCCTACACAGGTTATTTAGTGGATAAGCAGTTTGCCAACAGTTTTTGTTTAATTATGAATAAAGACTATACATAAATTATACGTCAGACAGAAGTTAGTTTACGTAGAATTATAAGTTACACCCTGGCATAATTGACCCATTATGCGTGATATGAACAGAAAACAGTCGTTTGAACCATTCTGATCACCGAATGTCGTCATTCTTTTGGCTTGCATTCGTTCCTCTTTGTTATAGATCTGAGTAGGATAATGGCAAAATCAAGGGATTACGATCAACTATACTGGGCGTGGAATAGTTGGAGAGATGTCGCAGGCCGACCATCAAGAGACGACTTTATTCTTGAAGTCGAATCAAACAATCATAATTCTATATCATACGGTAAGTGTCTCATAGTTCATTCTAATAAAAAACGGATTGGGACAGAAAAATATAATAAGAATAATACTACATATTCAACTATAAATGACCATGTCGGAATAGTAATATTCCATCATGGTCACTTAGCTTGGCATAATTTGGATGCAAGATCATACATATATATTTTTGTTCTTCATAAAAACCACATCCTCATCATTGCATTTTGTATTGCGCAAAAATGAATTTGTCAAATTTAGTGATATTTTGTAAATGCATCTGGCAACAGCAGAATGGATGATGTCATTAGGTCATTTCAGCTGAAAACGTCAATGGTTTTGTTGTTGTTGTTGATAATTTGTCAATCGCTTAATTCACAAACAAATTTTGTACAACAAAGATACATTTTGATGAAATTCTAAACCTTGGCAGCTACGCAATCATTCCAAATGTATCAGGTTCAAATATAAATCAACAAAAATATAAAGATGCAAGGAGTAAAGATCCAAAGAGCATTTGCCCAGATGACATCACAGATCCCATAATGTGATCCAACTTCCTGGAGTAGTTGAAGATTTATATAGCCAATCAAAATAGGTTACATTGAATCAATCATATCTCGAGTTAGGGTTATGATATTGAGATGGGGATTTCAACTAGCAGTGTGGAATATATTTCTCTTCAATATAAGTTTCACACTGTTTGTCATCAGAATACTCCTTTAACATGCCAGTTAATTCTAAGTATATTAAGTTTATTCACAAAATACTGCAAAAGGTATAGTATTAATCATTATAATGCCCCCATTGACTCAAACACTAAATCGCCAAAGACTATATTGTGAATGCTACCCTTCACTGGATAGCTGACACGTTGGTCATTCAAGACACACCGTCAGTTTCCCATTGACTATGTAGATTTTGAGCACGGTGAGGGCGTCACGTTTTTCCGTCAATTGTAAAGTACTCACCGGTAGACGACTTTCCTATATATATATATATATATATATATATATATATATATATATATATATATATATATATACGCTGCCCAAAATGGTCTCAGAAATTGCCTCAGTTGACACAAGTTTCGCACCACACATATAGGCCTACCGCCTCCACTCATGGTCATATGCGTGCATAATGTTTGATATCATATCTAACACAATCGGTACTTCTTTTTTGGAACTATCCTGCATGATGTTGACACTATAATTGTAAGGTATATGCCACCAAACGGTAAAACGTTCAATCTTTCAGGTTTTACCGATACTAGTGACCACTGGAGATCAGCCTATGAAGTAGATGATATAGCAGAACAAGTGAATAAGCTATATGCAGACCTGGCACCATTGTACACACAATTACATGCATACGTTAGACGAAAACTGTACAACTACTATGGCCCAGACTATATCAACTTGGAAGGACCAATTCCGGCTCACTTACTTGGTGAGTGAAGCATTTCTCAGGCCTCTATATCATCCAGCTGTTAGCGACCACGTATAGTCCGTAGTTGGAATCCTGAACATTGGCTCAATCGTAGGCGTGTAATTTCTCTCAGGCTGGGAAATTAAATCTGGTTTCTATATGTTAAACTGCTATGTTTGATGTTTTCCACTCAGTTTACAAAATTCATGTGAAAAGAACAAACTTGAGAAATGTGTCATTTGCAAGAAGGTTGTAAATGATATCGACAGAATGAAGTACCTTCGTACAACTAATTGACTAACTGCACTAACTGGTTAGACATGCATGTGGCTCCATCTATAGCCGCATTGGAATTTGGCAACTACAGCATATGCAGGTATCACATGGGACCCCACTCTACTAAAGTTGTACAAACTTGCAGACATCATTTCTTTAACTATAGATTATCACAGGTCAAAGTTAGTTATAGGTCCAGTAAAGATATAATTCAAGTAATACGATCGTAAACGGGTGATAAACTAGTCAGAGGTAATTGGCATGTCCCCGCCCCCCCCCAAAAAAAAATTCAAGGGTTGGATGTACGTATAACCATTGTCGAGCAAAATATTAACCCCGACCTGTTTAGTGTGCACTATACGTGCAGACGTTATACAGCAAAAGGAACTATATATAGTAGTCACGAGGACTTATAGACAGGGGATCATAGTTGCATGCACCCTAAAGTTACAGACGAACATAATTCACCATGGCTCTATATACGTGTGATTACGTAATCATGTAAATCGTCATCGACGCTATAGATTTCCAAACTACCTCGAAGCACGAATATGAATCCTTTTAGGAGCGGTTACAAGTATTGGGAAACAATGTCGAATTCAAAGTACGAGCACAGAAATCTGTCACGTGATATATTTGACACAATAGCTTGATGTTCTGGAATCAAATCCGTTATTTTTGCAACTCTCAGGTTATAAAAAAGAAGAAAAAAAAAGAAGAAAGGAAATAATCAAATTAGCTGTCTTTTTAATTGCAGGTAATATGTGGGCTCAGAGCTGGATCAATATTTTCGACATCGTTCAACCATACCCTGTTAACAGCACGGTAGATCTAACTGCTGCGATTCGTAAAAAGGTTAGCAACATTTGAATCAACAGCAGGTTGAATATTTTGCTTTCATTATTAAACGAGAACTTAATCATTCTCTTGATTTCGATTTATTAGGTGAGCAGTTTAAAAAAAAAAAATATTGCAGGAACAGCGGATGAGCATTCAATCTGGGGAAGGCGGGTTGGGTAGGGCGGGGGGGGGGGGGAGGAGTAGGGGTTATTACAAACTCAGACAGGCAGTGGGATATGTGACTTTAGTTTGAGCTCGCAAACCACAAATCACCTCAAAACGTCCCAACCAAAACAAAACCCCATCTTCTTTGCACTCTGCACCACAAATTCCTGCATTTCAATGCTCTTCAGCAAAACGTCACTTTGTAATTACCATTTCCTCTTGATTTCTCAACAAAAGGACACTTTGACACAATTACACAAGCCATTTCATTACGAAAATGACCCGAAAACACCTTCAAGCCACATGCAGGGTTACATACCGCCAATCTTTGTGATATAAATACAAAGATTTCGTTTTTCATGAGTTACAAGTCACCGCTTTTTGCTTCAACCATACCTTTTTTGTTTGCATTTTCGTCATTTAAAAGTGCCCTTCTCATATTAAAGATGTATAAATTTTTGTTCCAAAATTGCGACCAATTGATAAAAAAGGACTAACTAAAGAAATTTCCTCTTTGTATAAAAGCTCAAAACTAAACGTGCCCAAGTTTTTTTTGAAGAAAAAGGAACAACCATTCAAACCCTGGAGTGTGTGGTGTATACCGTGCGGAAAGCACGGAGGGTCGGCTTTGTGGAAAGTTAATTTCAATGGAAACTTTTGGGTTTTCTCATTCAGTTGCAAGACAACGTCACTCCTGTTTTGATGATGAGAAGGTATATGACGAGAGAATATAACTTATACATTCTATCAGATTTTTTCTTCTTCTCGATATATATCCTCAACCTCTCGTTTCTCTTCATGCATAGTATTTCAATGGCGAAGAGTTATTTCGAGCTGCCGAAGATTTCTTCCTGTCTCTTGGAATGCTGAAAGCGTCGAAAAGCTTTTGGGAAGAGTCACTTTTTGAGAGACCACAAGATGGTAGGAAGGTCGTATGCCATGGTACCGCATGGGATTTCCAGAACCAAGAGGATTTAAGGTCTGTTAGAAATTTACCTTTTCCGAATTCAATCACATCCTCCGTATAGGCGTGCAGTACATATCCTACACCTCTCATGCTTGAAGGAAGATATGCCTTGATCGGTACAAAATACTGCTATCAGCTCATGTTGTATTTTCTGTCGAAAAAATGACCCTTTTAAACAATGTGGTTACCGTATTGAAGTAAAAGTGACTGGGCGATATTGTCTAATACCCACGGACGGTATTGAGTTTGTTGGGCTTGTTGACCCCAATCTTCACCATCGTATTCTTGGCGACCATTCTTTAGGCTGTGTATCCCCTTCAAATTTAGACATTTATACGTCATCAATGATGGCTTGCTTGTCCAAAATGGTGGTATATCTTGTAACCCTTGAAGTTATTTTTATTCAAATCACCAGACCCCGAAAAATGTTTAACTTAATTTATGATGTAAATGAACATTAGAATAACATTCTATACCGATAACGGCACTGTCCAACTGCAAATAAATGATATCCCCATCCCCCATCCCCCTCCTCCTCCTCCTCCTCCTCCTCCTCCTCCTCCTCCTCCTCCTCCATAGTTTCAAGTGGCATGGTCCAATTATGTCTTTGATTTCCTAAACCTATAGCCTAGCCCCTCAAAGCGAAGGCAACCAAAAAGAAAAACACATCTGTTTTACCTTGGCATCATTAACATATACTAAAACATATAATTTTTTTTAAAACTTTTCCCAATTCGTTACCCCTGTATTTTTCTTCGTTCCTTCTCCTCCCTCCTCTTTTACTGCCTCCGCAGAATTTCGATGTGCGCAGACCTAACATTGGTTGATTTCATTATAGCACATCATGAGATGGGTCATATTCAATATTACATGCAGTACGTCGACCAACCTTTTGAGTTTAGACAAGGAGCCAATCCTGGTTTTCATGAAGCAGTTGGCGACGTGATAGCTTTGTCAGCATCCACACCAGAATATCATCGCAATATCGGATTGATTGATGAGATAGAAGACAACGAAGGTATTAGGTTCATTAATTTTTCGCCCTCTTGTCATGTTCACGTCAATGTTTCAATTATCGTAACGGTTCACACCCAACGCTGCCATCATGAAATCAAGGCTTTTGGCGTTTAAAGAGGAAGTATTTTTTCCTTCTTCTTCTTCTACTTCTTATTCTTAAAAATCATTGAATGGATGAGGATGAAAAAATCGTCCCATTTGCTTTTGTATTAAAAAGAGATAAAAAGAAGAAGAAGAAGAAAGAAGCAAATTAGTATATGTCAACACTATTTTCGTCTTTTACAGCTATCACTGAATGCAGGGGTAGGGAGGAATAGCAGGCAGTTGCAGGCGAATTAAACGATCGAAATTTTGTTTACTTTGTTATTCATTTGTTAGTTTTCATGTCCGTCCGTCCATCCATCCATCATAGAAGATTTTTCTATCATTAATATACAAAAAGACGAATATTGCCCTCCTTTCCTTCCTCCCATTCCTCCCTCTCACCCATCCATCCATCCATCAACCCAACTATCCATCCATCTTTATATCGATATATATATATATATATATATATAAATATATATATATACGTATTCCTGTATATATCTGTCCGTCTGTCCGTTCGTCCGTCCAATTTGTTTTCATTCTGTTTACCTCAGAAAACAAATACTGGCATTCTCCGTCTCACATTGATACCTTGTAATATATATTTTCTCGTACGTTTCAGAGGCAGATATAAACTTTTTAATGAGACAAGCACTCGACAAGATCGCCTTCCTTCCATTTTCGTTTCTTGTTGATACCTGGCGATGGGGAGTATTTAATGGCAGTATACCACCTGAGAAATATAACACCAAATGGTGGGAATTTAGGTAAAATATAACAGTAAACATTCATTAATATCAGTCCTTTGCAATTAATTCTTACTTTTTTTATTAACTTTTACTTTTACTTTTTTATCTATATTTCATTTCTTGTTATGCTTGCATTTACGTTTAAACATAATGCATAGATTTGGAGGCAATTACATTGAAAAAAATCAGTATCAAATTGCGGAAGAAAAATCAGTATTTGTCTTTTTTTTTCAATATTTATAAAGAAAACCTTCTATCAATTTTGTTTATTAAAGGATTTTCATCATGAATGTTTTTTGAAACCGATCAAACGCAGTAACCATAACTTCTGATATCTCTACAGAGAAAAATTTCAAGGTGTGCAACCTCCAACACCCCGAACAGAAGAACATTTTGATCCTGCGGCCAAATATCATATTTCTGCCGGCACACCCTACTTACGGTAAACTCATTTTCCAGCAATACTCAGTAACGGATGAACAGTAAACATACGCCTGGGAATACAAACATTGGATTAAAAATCCCTGAAGCATACTTCTTTCCCAAAATAAATATTAGCTTGCAAGCTGTTCTCACCACCTGTCTCATATAACAAATATTAAATCAAAACTGGGAAATGGATAAGGGACAGGCGAACTGTCCAGACGGTTGTCGATGGAGTGAGAAACAACATGGCCCAGCTTAGCAGACAGTTTTTATTTTGTGGTTTCTGCTTGTAACACTGTAATACTTCTGTTTATTCGTTGAGGTGTCAGTTGAAATGGAGGGAACTACATATTAATATGTTAGTGCCACGTTATTATATATATACAATATACAATATATATACAATATATATACAATATATATACAATATATATTTATATTTATTACTTTATATCGGATTTGAAACTATTAATATATATATATACAATATATATATATATATACATATATATATACATATATATATATCAATATATATATATATATATATATATAAATCAATATAGATATATAGACATAGATTTATACATATATCAATATATATATATATATATAAATCAATATATATATATATATATATATATATAAATATATATATATATATATATATATATATATATATATATATATGTATATATATATATATATATATATATATATATATATATATACTTCACCGTCTTACAGAGCTTTAACACTAACAATTCATTCAATTCTCAGGTATTTCGTAAGCACTGTCACCCAGTTTCAGTTCCATCAAGCATTATGCGACGCCGCCGGTCACGTGGGACCATTGTTTAAATGCAATTTGCACAACTCCACCGAGGCGGGAAAATTATTTTCGTACGTACACAGAACATATTTTTGTTACTTTCATTGAGACTCATTTCACAGTTGCGAATCAACGAAAGTGTTTTGTTTTTTAATCTTTAAGCAGAGCACTATTCTGAAGTGAAAATCGTAGTCACGTGTATTTTAAAAAAGAATCTTTACTTTAATTAATACCTCTTGTCTATCTGTTTAGTATTTTATACTTTGTTGTACATTTGTTTATTACGGTGAAGACAATGTTGCGAACGTGACTGGTGCAAACCCTGCAGAATTAACCGTTCACATTGGTGCTCAATCAGGACTGGACTGTCCCTGATCATCATGTACTTAACTTTGTAATAACAATGGATCGTATTATACTTATCAAATGTGTGTAAACTGTAGAGCTTCAAATGCTATAATACAAGGACGTTCAAACCATTCGGACAACCGGGCGGTGCCAGAAAGAGTAAGGCAGTAGGAGTCCAATGAAGTAGAAGAGGTCACTGCCCAGCCTCCCCTGGCCCTCATCATATACTCTTAAATATATATCATACTTAGTATACTACTTAGTTACTTTAATATGTGCGTTGCCGATTTTGCCAGAGGCACATATCACCTTCAATCCCCCTCCCCCTCCCAATCCCCTGTTGTACTTGGAACGCTGCAGTATTTTACTCATCTGTGTTTTATGTAAGTATTATACTTCTACAGCTGTCGATAAGTAAAGTAAACTATAAAGTAAAGTAAAAAAAATTGTCAAAGTTAACTGATTCGTCACGGTATATGACCGGTATTTTATATACAAGAATGAATTATCGAGTCCGAATAAATCAGGATTCGTCACGGAATATGACCGGTATTTTATATACAAGAATGAATTATCGAGTCCGAATAATTCAGGATTCGTCACGGAATATGACCGGTATTTTATATACAAGAATGAGTTATCGAGTCCGAATAATTCAGGATTCGGGACGGTATATGATCGGTATTATATATTCAATAATGAATTATCGAGTCCGAATAATTCAGGATTCGGGACGGTATATGATCGATATTGTATATACAAGAATGAGTTATCGAGTCCGAATAATTCAGGATTCGTCACGGTATATGATCGATATTATATATATACAAGAATGAGTTAGTCCGAATAAATTTAGGATTCGGGACGGTATCAGTTTGGATTATCCAGGTTATTAACTGATTGTTTTTAAAGAGTGTGTATATGTACTCACTTTAGTATTTATTTGTGAGAGTCTGCGCTCTCGTTGATACTAACTAAATTGTAAATGTAAATTATTTTCACGAACACCCGACCGAACTGCATAATTGTTGGTGGTATTACCGATCTGTATAGCCTACGTCGTTCACGCCTGCAGCCCTATCAGCACTCAGTGATTGAGTTTAGCTCGGCCTCCATGTTGATTGGTCACAGGCAGGTCTGCGTTTTAGTTATGGACTCTGCGAGAAGAAAAGTATTTTCATCTGTAGAAAATGTTTACATTCTTTAGTATAATCCTATCTAGCCTACCGTCATTATACATGGTTAGGTTTGCACGTCATGTTTCTTTTATTGCACTAAACGTAATGAATTTGACGAATATATATATATATATTTGCATAATCATGGCAGCGTGTATACCATATAAACTATTTCATTGTTATGTCATGTCTCCGTGTATTTTACATGCAGGGAAATGTTGCAATTCGGGTCTAGTCAGCATTGGACCAACGCGATGGAAACCATTACCGGTCAGACAGAGATGAAATCCGACGCTCTGGTCGAATATTTCAAACCTCTTACAGAATGGTTAGAAAAACAAAACGAGAACGAAACGATTGGCTGGGATCGAGCCCATAGATGGTATCCACAAGGTGATTTTAAATATCGCACACTTTTCTCTCTCAGTGTGATTCCTTAATCTAAAAATTGGCATAATTGAATTATCGGGGTCAGCAGAAAAAAAGGAAAATGTTTGGTTTCTCCTGTTCCTCTCGTGGGTTATCTAACATTGGAATTCTAGTCTGCAGTTTAATGCTCTCCTACAGAACTTTTGTCACGGAGAAAAGGTCTCTGAAAGCAAAACTAAAACTAAAAACACACCACTGTTGCTAGATCTTGCGCAAATGCAGGGAAAAAAATTACCGAATCAGAATGATGAAAAGAAATTCTTAAATGAAACATGATTGTTTAACAAATAACAAGTATAGATCAATTGGAAAACGAAGTTTTAGAAGAACAGTTTGCCATTATTGATTCACCCACATCCTTGAATATAGAAGGGTTTATCCAATTAGGCTAGTATATATAGGTTGCATCCAATCAACCATATCTCGAAATATGAAGACTTTTAGGACAAACTCAAACTGTTTTACTTAGCAAACTATATGCACTCTATCTTCACCCGAGGGAAACAATCATCTTCAATCTCCAATTACTGAACACTTCTAGGTTTAACCATTATTTTATCAAAATATGTTATGACATATTGATATCTATATACCATCAGGCAATAACAAGTAACAAATCAATATTTAAATATTTAATTCGAGTTTTGAAACATTTCGACATCAAAACGGAAATGAAATACATCATTACAATTGACATTGAAATACATCATTACAATTGACATTGAAATACACCATTGCAATTGACATTGAAATACATCATTACAATTGACATTGAAATACATCATGCAATTGACATTGAAATACATCATTACAATTGACATTGAAATACATCATGCAATTGACATTGAAATACATTATTACAATTGACATTGAAATACATCATGCAATTGACATTGAAATACATCATTACAATTGACATTGAAATACATCATTACAATTGACATTGAAATACATCATTACAGTTGACATTGAAATACATCATTACAATTGACATTGAAATACATCATGCAATTGACATTGAAATACATCATTACAATTGACATTGAAATACATCATTAAAATTGACATTGAAATACATCATTGCAATTGACATTGAAATACATCATTACAATTGACATTGAAATACATCATTACAATTGACATTGAAATACATCATTGTAATTGACATTGAAATACATCATTGCAATTGACATTGAAAAAACATCATTGCAATTCACATATACTATACGCAATATCCGGTTATCTTCCTTGATTTGTTGCGATACTCTAATATTGTTTAAAAGTAAGTTGATCTGACGTTTAGCAGGATCTTCTTCAGAGGCTAAATGACGTAATAGTAACAGAAGGGACAAAAACACGCACAGAATACAGACAGGTTAATGAGCATGGTGAACACAAAGAGATAGATGTAATGGGATTAGTAGACAAGGGATGGAGAGAAGAAAGCAACTGGGGAAGAGGAGAGGAGAGGTAGGCGATAAACATTGGAGGGACAAAGAGAGGACTAAGGGAAGGGGGTAGGGAATAAACTGTAGAAAGACAAAGACAGAAAGGTGTGGAGAAAAAAAGGGTGGAAGAGAACTGTGAGAAGAGGAGCGAATATTTTATTTTATTTTGATACTCTATTATTGGAAGATTTGAACTGTTTCTTACATTCTTTCTTTCCTTTTTTCTTTCTTTCCTTTTCTTTGGTAGCTCCCGACCCATGGTATGGAGGAGCGTCCGTCATGCAGCACAGTGCCTATTTGCTCATGACGTGTGTCTTGTTGAATTCTCTGTTTACTTAAGTATACTGCAAAGTACCGTTCTTTTTTCTTTTTTATCCTCCAAATGATTCTATTGTTTCCAATTCAGTCTCGTATATGTATATCTGACTTTTTTCTAGAAGATTTAAGGTGCTTTCAATTGACATCCGCAAAGCAAAATGGAAATTCCTTTACAACATTATAGCTTAGTTCTTGTTTTCCATCTCTTTTTGTTGAAAGTATAATAACATATATATATCATTAGATTAAACAAGAAAAAGCAGAGATATTGAAGAGATTAACGATAGGACGCCGAAGATGACGACAACGACGACGAAGATGATGACGACGATGACGATGGTGACGACGATTGTAGAAACTATTCCTAAAAGTTTGGTTTAAAAAGTTCAGATACGATTTATTAAATCAGATACGACTTATTATGATTTATTAAAACCAGAAGGAGGAGTGATGTCCGATAGCTGCACTCAGTGGCGGGCTGGCCACACGGGCATTGCCCGGTGGGCCGGTAGGCTGGGGAGCCTGGTAAAAATTACAGCCCATTTTCACAGTAGTTAATAGAAAACAGACGGGCTGTGTATGGTGGACGAATAGCTGCTCACGATGCAGCTGCAAAGTTTGTTCAATGGGCTAATGACCAGCTGGAAGAAATGGAAGAAGATATTGTTATGAAAGAGTCCCTTCCGGTAAAACGGCAAAGATAGAAGAAACGAATATATGGCGAACGAGCCACAGATGATGCTACATCAGCTTCTGACCCAGTGAACAGGTATCGCATTGAAGTGTATAACCCGATAGTGGACGGTGTTGTTAGCGGCACTGAGCGACGATTTGCAAGATCATCAAGAGCAACATCAACATCACATGCTGATCTTACACCGCTTTAACCAAGGAACTTTGGTCAAGTGCCATCGGGAGCTATGGAAGAGCTGCATAGATATTTGCTGAGATGTGATGATGCTGTCACCGCGGAACAACCACGAACAGAACTGCGAAGCCTTGGAGAACAGTAGTGAACACTGAAACAATCAGTAGCAAATGCTTATACGTTGCAGAAGGACAGTGACGGTGAGTCTGAACAGAACAGAGAGAGAGCTTATCAAGTGAGTCATGTAAAGATTGTCCTCTCTGCTGCTACAAGGTGCTCCCCGAGTTGAACCTTTCCTCCGATGCTTACAAGAGCATTGGGGTTGCCTGCAAGCTGCTGCTAACGCTACCTGTGTCACAAGTGGCATGTGGACGTTCTTTCTCTGCCTTGAGGAGAATAAAAAACTGTTTGAAGAAGTAATGACACAAGAACATCTTGAGGCGTTCTTGTTGATGTCTGTGGAAAAAAAGGATCTTGGCCAAACATGACACTCAAAACATCATTGATGGTGTGGCTGCCTGAAGCAGCGAATTACGTAGGCTCCTACTCACGTAGACATGACATGTGCTCGTGTTTTTGAAGCTATATGTTTTAGTAGATTTTATATAGATTTTATATAGGTTTTATTTTCTTTACTTTCTTAAGCATGTTGTCACAAAATGCTTGAAAAACAAAATAAAATCCAAACGAAAACATGTATTTTTGTTTACATTTTTAACTTTTCCCACTTTAATGAAGTGGTAAAATTAGTTTTGAGTGTTTTTGTAAGGATTATTGTAACCTACAAAATTGAGAAATATAGCACCATTTTGCTTCTAGGCATTCCTTAACTTAAAAAAATCTCAATGAGAAGGGGGTCACCCCTCCTCTTAGACCCCTCCCTATATCGGCGATCACTATGAAGTAACACATCAATGATTGATTGGCCGGTCTAGGTGAAAAATGCCCTGGCCGGTTTTAAGACCCAGTCCGCCCCTGGCTGTACTGATATTTTATTAGTGTTTTTACCACACTTCTGTCTTTGTTGTAAATTTGATGAAGGTCACACAATTTTTTTTGGAGAAACTATGTAATTTGTAAATAATCTAATATCAATTTATAAGTTTTCTTTTCAGTATTATAACTAACTTACGACAACTAATCCTTAAACAGTGTAAATTATAACCGTTGCACGATAGTGACTTTATATTACGATATTACAATGGTTTACTCTCTGTGTGCCGCTTGCCCTTCCACAACGTTTCTTGTCTTTGTACCCTTTAATGAGTCTAGGGACATTTTGATGATGGCCCTCGATCTTTGAATCTCCTGCATCGAATATCTGGTCCTATATAATCATCATGTTAACATGTTCTGTATGCAATCTGTACTGAGGTGGTTGTAGTGGGGTTGAGAAACGGTTATTTGCGTGACTTTCTTTAAACACGACATCAATATGTTTTTTGAAAGTAATTGTGTGGTGGGGAGGGGGAGTGGCAGGGGCAGGGAGTAGGCAATCGGCTGTGTGTACCGATATCACATTGTCCAAATAAAATTGCAGGTTTGTTAAAAAGTGAATTAAGAAAAAAACTTATCAAAACCGTTAATCAACATTGGTAGCATTCTAATTCAAAGTTCACAAGAATGTTTAAACTGCAACCCCCCCCCCCCCCCCGCCTTGACTATTCGTTCAAGTACAATACTGAGATAATATGTGTTGCATCCAGTTTATATAATTCAAAGTTAATCAACCTCCACCCATCATGCGAAATGTGAATAAATCATATCTTATACTGCCAACACCCTAATAGGACTGTTTCAATGCAATATCATTATACAATATACGTGGTATTGACTATTGGATATTGATCACTTGAGTGGCCGACAGTACTTTTGTTAATTTAAAGCATCCATGATCCGGTGATGACATTAACCGCGTAAGACAAGGCGAGTGCAAAAACATTCTCCTGCCCGACATTCTTTGAATGTATTGGACCCTCCATTACCTCTCCCAACCACCCCCCCCCCTACCTCCCGCTTTGACCTACGCCTTTGTTTAATGCCATGTCCTTAACCTTTAAAATTTTAAGATAAGGAACTTAATAAATACAGTTTATTGAGACTCTGATAGAATCAATATCTGCATATCTCTGCAATTTGACTTAGATCCATGTGGCGACCAAATAAAAGCTAGGTAACTAATTGAAGAAATAGCTATAAGCCTGGCAGATTTTAGGAAGAACGTTTTGATCAAAAACTTTCTAGTTGAAATATTTGCTGTTTATCAGATCCGTGACGTAAGTTGGTGTCTGCAGAAAGATGGGAAGTCAAGTCCATGAATCCATGTCTCTGGCAGAATTAATACTACCTGAACAATGGAATAAGAAAAGAGTAAACTAAGACATTATTTCATAGCCGTAGTGTAGTGTTGCACTGTCGCATGTAATGTTATACAACGTATTTAACAGTCATTGTTGTTGGTTCTACTTGTAACATCGTGAAATAAATCTGCAAGGTTATAAATTTACATGATAACCCGTCTTCATATTTCATTCTTTATGGTGTATTTCAATTTTTTTCATAAGCAATGATTGATTGGCGATCTTCTCGAGTGTGGCGAGTTGGCAATCACTGCTAAGAAATTTTACCCCTATACTTACCCATTCGTACCACAACGTGACAATCTATGTATATATAACAGGGGTTCCTTAACTGGGGTGCATGAACCCCCATGGAGTGCGTGAGTCCATCCCAGGGGGTTCGTGAGACGTTTCTGAATGTCAAATCTAGAGTACTTTTTTGTTGAACTAAAATCTGAAGTATCATATAATTTAGTAATGTACAAAAGTCGTACCTATATGGACAAACTCTTTTCGCATTCCATACGCATATGTTGCCATAGTAGTATACCGTACCGTGCATGTGATAAATAACTGAATTATGAAACAGACACAGGCCGCATGACTTTGGTGAAGTTGGTGTACGCATAAAGAGCTGAGAAAGTAACTGAAAGTCTGGCCAAAGTAATTATTATTATTTTGGAAATTCCAGATGACCTCCATTTTGCCCAACACAAAGGAAAGTTAGCATAAATTCTTGCTTGAAAATTGTTGTTGAGCGACAACATGCAGTCACTAGCCTGTTTAAACATGATATACCAATTCAATATTACAATATGGACTTGATCTTTTACGAAGCACTATTATGCGTATTATAGTTTAATAATGACTCAGATCGTGTCTTGAAAAGTTGGGGGTTAATGGACAACTCTGACATCCACAAGGGGTTCGTAGGGGGGGGGGGTAAAGTTAGGGATACCCTGGTCTATAAAATGATGTTAATGGCAATATGCCAAGTACTAACGGTATTATGCCCATGCAATGTGCTTTACAACTCCAGTCGAATTAACACTTTTATTTACTGTATAAATACGTTAGCCATGTGACGTTTCGGAGCCTGTTAAATAATCCGTGGTTTTTCTTAAAGGCAGACTGCGTTGACTAATGCAGTTGGGTATTGGTATTTTATAGGTGTTTATTAATGCAGTCGGGTAAACGCATTTTATATAGTTGTTTTTTCTGCAGTTGGGTATAGGCATTATATAAGTGTTTTTTATCCTCCATGAAGATTTTAACCTCCTTCAAAGTGTCCTGGCGTGTCCTGGGGCAGATGTGACGGTTTACACTCCTATGATGTAAATACTATGCGGATGGGTAACACTGAAAACTCCATCCGCTCCTAGACGCTTTCTATTCCAAAATTATTTCGCTGTAATGATTTGTCAAGCCTTACAAAACGGGCAATGGGATACCTGTCACGAGGTTGGGCAACTTTGAAAGCTGATATTAAGAGTGGTGCCTTGAAGCTTCAGGGTCATTTGTCTATTTTATAAGCCAATCATAGACAATATTAAAGTGATATATTGTTAGGAAAAGTGCAACGTCATATACTAATGTGAAATTGTGATCATTATTGTAAATGCTACGCAATATACTACATTCACAAACAGAGATCGAAATTCGCTAAAATAACTAAATGAATAAAAGGGGTTGTCAAATAATGACAGAGAAGTATATACAAATATATATATATATAGCCTATATATATATATATAGCCTATATATATATATATATATATATATATATATATATATATATATACATATATATATATATAGCCTATATATATATAGCCTATATATATATATATATATATATATATACATATATATTAAGACTAGTATATATATATATATAAAGTTGGTTAGTTGGCGTCTATCTTGGCGCAGAGTGCTCTATGTTCAGTGGACAGAGCGAAATATATGTTGTTTGAAGATCGCTCAACGTGTGAAACTCCGAGTAACAGCTACTAGTGTTCCACTAGTCTCAAATAGTCTCAAATACACACACACACACACACACATATATATATATATATATATATATATATATATAAGAATGGGCTCAGTGGGTAAATGTGTACGAGGTGGATATATCGCCATGGAAACAAGTTCACCATCATGCTCAAAATACCGAGAAAAGAAAGACACATGAGATACGTTGCATCCAATTTATATAATATGAACTGAGTAAACCTCAACCAATTATACGAAAGTTAAATGAATTATATCTCATAAATCAGTCCAACACCTGAACAGGACTGTTTTAAAAGTAAGCACAACCAACTCTGTTGTTTGTATGTGCAACAACATATTAAGATAATACAACGAATTTCAGAGGTACAATAGAAATTAAACAACCCTAAATCATTGGATTAAATCTCGGGTATAATAGTATATTACGGTAAATTCACATCAATGTTCCCTGACTCTGCTCATGTCTTGAAGTTTACTGTATAATTCCGCTAAATGTGTGGAATAATCCACGAGACTGTCTCATAATACAATATTTATGTTTCCTTGCTTCACTGAGGCAGGTTTGGCCGTTTTGGTTAAGGATTTGTAGATTAAAATTGCGATTGAATAGTGGTTAGTCCTAAAATTTCACTTCCGAAAACATGCAGGCAACTACGGTCTATCAGTGCAGCTATTATGTAAAAACATACTTCTGCCTGCATCCCTTTCCTTAAAATACAATTAAAGCACCATGTACCCCCCCCCCCCCCACACACACACATACCTCCCCTCTCCCACCCACACTCGGTCCTATTCCCTTACTAGATGTCATTTACACATTATAATATCGAGTTAATTAAACTAAATATACACAATGTTTGGCACGTATCTCTGTAATGTATGTTAGACCTATGTGGCGACCAAATAAAAACTTGAAAGTTAATGAAGAATAGCTCTAAGCCTGGCAGATTTGGAAGAACGTTTTGATCTTAAACTTTCAAGGTTCAACTATTTGTTGCATGTGAGGTCCGCTACGTTTGCTAGTATTTTGTTGTTGTTGCTTTCTTTGTTTGGAATGCGAAAGAAATCCCTGGATCCACGTGTCTTGTAGATTATTAACGCCTTTACAATGAAAGGGGGGTGGGGGGGGGGGAATCGACTGATTATCACATTTATAAGCTTTGCTGTATTTCTTGTATGTAATGCTTTTCAATGTATAATACGTTACTGTCGGTAGTTCTACCAACGTTTGATGTGGGGCAGGCACTTTATAAAAAGTGCCTAAACTTGTACATGTATTCAAGCCAGGGGCACACTCCCATAATACAAGAATAATTAATACACGTGTTTTTCTGACTGCCACAAATATTCAAGGCATTACTTTCAAACGGAAACTGCTAAGGTATTTGTTGATTTACAATTAAAGTGGAATGACACTTGCAGTTTCAAAGAATTATGGAGGTGAAAATGATTGACATCCAACCGTTAAGAGAGAAAGGCCTATTACTGTAGACCAATTAAAATTTCCTGTATCCTGTGAGTGTCGAAGAGATTAAGTGCATAATCTGTTAAGGTACACTCTGGGGAGAGATGATATTTGTGTGAATATATTCCCTCTTTTGCCAATTCTACAAGTAAGGCAAGTGTTACAGACAGGAGAAGTGTTTGGCAAACCTAAAAGATCAGATTTCGTGATTATTCCATTAAGAAAAACTACATTAAAATGAAAGCAAGAAATTACTCAAATGAAACGAGCTAATAATATAGCTATTGGACTAATTAATGATGCCTGATGATCTGTTTTATTTGGACTAAGTTCTAATATAGCTATAGGACTAAAACGCAGCTACATTATGTAAAACGTAGTACGCGAATTTAGGAGACAGGCGAAGTTATACAGTACACTACCATACATAAACATACTTTTGCCTCCACCCCCTTCTTTAAAATATACAATGAAAATATATATGATAATATAGCGTTTATTAACTAAATATATACAATGTTTGGCACGTATCTCTGTAATGTAAGTTAGACCCATGTGGCGACCAAATAAAAGCTTGAAAGTTAATGAAGAATAGCTCTAAGCCTGGCAGATTTGGAAGAACGTTTTGATCTTAAACTTTCAAGTTCAACTATTTGTTGCATGTGAGGTCCGCTACGTTTGCTAGTATTTTGTTGTTGTTGTTGTTGTTGTTGTTGTTTTCTTTGTTTGGAATGCGAAAGAAATCCCTGGATCCATGTCTCTTGAAGATTAGTAACGCCTGTACAATGAAAGGGGGGAAAAACGTAAGAAAAATGATAGACAAGATCGAATGGTTATCCCATACATAACATATGCTGTATTTTTTGTATGCAATGCTTTTCAATGTATAATACGTTACTGTTGGTAGTTCTACTAACGCGGCAATCATTTTGCATGACGATCTCGTTTATATCCCATCACACCTAATTTCTTATAATTGGGCCTAATTAGCAATTACTAGTTTTGGTGATAGTCTTGAGTATAGACGTGGCTGACATTGATATGACTTAGAAATTGTATACCTCTTTACACACACGACCATTTGGCATGATCTGCGTCGATCAAATGCTGTATTGGCCACATGCCAAGTAGTATACTAAATATATTCTTTATTTCCATGAACCGTACATTTCAGTCACGTGAACAAGTTTTTATTCCAGACGGTATATCCTAGATGTTTGGGTTTACCATGTGACGTAACGGAGCATGCGCATGTCTTTCGTGGTTAAAGGGGTGGGGTGGGGGGCACCTCCGATCGTCAGTCTGTGGAAATGGTTCAGTCGGAGAAGAACTGGACCACGTCTATATTGATAATCTTACCCACCTCACCATTTTTTCAATCTCGCGACGTATTTATTAGCAAATCCTTGCGCTTAGGGCTACATATATAGCAGTAAATTATAGTTTAAATATGCATCATAATGTATAATTTAACGCCTTAATTAACCAAAAAATGGGGGGGGGGGGGGAACCCCTAATACCCTACTGACACCACGCACACACAGGAGATGGTTTCAGTGACTCCACGGCAACATTCCCTCTATAAAAAACATCCTTCGCTCGTCTCTGGGTAATCCCATAAAGGTTTACTTTGAAATTTCTAAATGCTACTATGATCTTGTACTTTGTTTTCCCTGTGAATTTTCCTCAAACTGTTCGGTAGTGATATTTGAAGTAGACTTACTCAGTTATTTGTTGATCCGTCTACTGTCAACGGTCTTTTGAACTCTTGAGACTCGCTAATCGTATCATATACGTCAGATAGTGCTGGTTTTATGATGGAATTAGACGACGACAAAGTAGTGGATGCTTCACTTCTTGCATAACGACTAACCGGATGTTGCTATCGTAAATAAGAAACAACAACAGCAACAAGAGATCATACTTCATGAATTTTTCTTTCTTAATATCGATAAAATGTAAACTTGTGTTTTCTTGTCTACTAAGTTTGTTTTCTCCCTTGGCCTTTCGTTTTATTCTTGCTAAACTCCTTCGTTCCTAAATATGCTAAACAAAGTACACAACAACATATGACCTCTAAGATGTCAACCTAAATCTTAAGAGTCATCCACTTCTCATCACATTTTTTTTACCTGTGGTTTTCCAGAGTTGTAGAATACTCTCTCAAAGTGACTGAGCTTCTGATCATCCAGTGAGGATCCTTCATCTCTCTTTGATAGCACCTCACTGATATTAACACCTCTGTTCCTCACAATCCTCTGTGATCCATTCGACTCGGCGAAACCGTCATGTAGCCGAGCAACAGCATTGATGACGACACGTTGGTCGAAATCTTCTCGTAGAGTTAACATGTCAAATTGTTCTGGTATGGTTAATGGTTCTTTGTAGCGGTAGGACATCTTGTCTTGGTTCCGATGACTTCGTTTTGATAGAATACAGAGGCAGCAGAGACATCCGCAGAAGAGAAGTAGTATACCAATAGCAACCAATGAGAGTGCAATAACTAGACCTGCACTGCTGTCCTCTGGAAAGAAGAAAAGCGAATGCACTCATAACATGCACTAATAAAATGCACTAATAAAAACGTGGAGTGTTAGCTCTGTGGTTAACGCCGGTGCCTTTCAACCATAAGGTCCTGAGTTCGAGTCACTCCAAGATTAATATATGTCGTCCAGTTACAGAGATGTTGACAATTGACAATTCATAATCATGGACGTTAAATATGAATCTGAGAGACTGACTTCGGTCAGCTTGGAGCTTTGCTAAGCCAATGGTGGCTTCTTCGCGAGTTTCTGCTTGCAGGGGGATCTAAAATACATACATACATACATACATACATACATACATACAAAATGTTCAATGGCAATTATATTAGGTTAAATTAGAATAATAATCATATTTTAATGACAAATGTGTTTTTTGGCTTATTATATAAGAACGGCTAGCAAAGCTGATAGAGAGTTTAACTTCATATTTTGAGGATTCACGCAAAACGAAAGCTCGTCTAGTTGAAGAAGAATCCAATATTATAGACCTACTGCGGTAGATTACCTATTAAATGTCATTGACCATAGGTGCAAGGATATCATACCTTTAATTGCTTCACATCGTTGACCTTGGTATCCGTCGGCACACCTAAAATAATAAAGCAACAACTATTACTAGAGAGAGACATAATTAATGAAATTGCTCAGACGAACTGTTGTTATTCCGTTGTAATTTCGTAATTTCATAACTTTAATAAATTTGTATCAGAACATACATCGACTAACAGTAATCTTAAACGACAAATTAAAAAGTTCCGTAGTAATTATTTCAATCCTAGCTAAAGGTGAGGTCGCTTTTCATCCTCTAAGATAGGGGTTCTCTAACTGGGGTGCATGAACCCCAGGGGGTGCGTGAGTCCCTCCCAGGGGGTGCGTGAGACGTTTCTGAAAGTCAAAACTAGAGAACTTTTTGTTGAACAAAAAACTGATATATCATATAATTTAGTAATGTACAAAAGTCGTGCCTATCAGCAAACTCTTTTCGCGTTCCATACGTATATTTTGCCATAGTAGTACAGTACCGTGCATGTCATACATAACTGAATTATGAAACAGACGCAGGCCGCATGACTTGGTGTACGAATAATAGAACGATACTACACTAAGAACTTGATCTTTAACGAAGCATTCTTATGCGTATTATAGTAAAATAATGAATCAGATCGTGTCTCGAAAAGTTCGTGGACAACTCTGACATACACAGGGGGTTCGTGTGGGATACAGTTAGGGAAACCCTGCTCTAGGACGATATACTTTATGACTATCGATGCAATAAAAATCTATGATCACTTCTCGATATAACCTTTGGATAACACTGTGCTTTTATGAGATGCCGCCTTTTGTGTCTAATTTTATGAGATGGGAAATTTAAAATTAACATACGCTCTTTGACAATGGAACATTACATTTTAAAACCTTACGTGCAAATTGCTTCAATCAACTTTTCGTCGTCTGTGCAGCTTCCACCATTTTGGCACGTCACACTCTGGCATCTATGATTCGATATATCTACATTAAGAGAATAAAGCAGATATGTTTTTGGATACTTTCGATCATTAATTCCTTAATTACTAAAACCTTTTTTGCAAAACTGGCTAAGTGAAACCATCTAATTTTTCATGGTTCGTCAGATAAGAAGCTTAACTTAGGTTCCATTATTTGGTAAAAGGGCTTTAGAAAGCACATTTGACCGGTGCTTTCAAGAGACCTCTTCTTCCATATTTATGAAGGAAATCGCATATTTTTACTATAGTGATCAACTCACGGACCGTAATGATCTGCAGACAAAGACTACAAGTTGTTAAATATCGCGGAACTAGATCGGACCGATATGATAGTGTTTACTGTTGATTTTGGCGTGCCATGGAAACCCCACGTGACACGTAGCAATTTTATAGTGTACCGTTTTTCATGCAATGATGTATTTATCCAATTGCATACATCCAACTTGTCTGCAAGTCCTACCAGTATACAATTTAAATTTAAGATCGCAACAGGAAGCTGATAGAGTAGCAGCTCCCTGATTGCATTGGATCGTGGACACTAACATGGAGCTAAAAGCCATGTCTTCCTTCCTTGAGCTGACGATGCCGCAAACAGTTTTAAGGGTATTATATGCTTACCGTCAACGTCGAGTCGATTTGAATCGAGAACAATCGTATCCCCGTTAGCTCTTGTAATCGTGAGGAAACCATTTTCGTCTAGTTCACCTGCATTTATGATCGCATCGGCTAAATCTTTGTAGTTTTGAACTTGATGAGGTTTAACGATAATCACTTCCACGAAAGCGTTCACCGATCCCGAACTAAAGCCAGCTACGGTTACGACTTTCTGGTCTCTTGTAGCGACGTTCATCTTAAACGAGCATGAAAGAAATATTACTTAGCAACATCAGACAGTCAAAGCAAGAAGACATTTAAAGTAACTTATGATCTGCCGTAATGCTGTTGGAATTTGGAAAGCTACGATTTAAAATGGAACTTCCTCTGTTAAGGGTAGTGTTTGGTAGATCGGAACAATGTTAAAGTATCCTAGTTACAAAAAGCGATCCTCATTATTCTTTTGTGGCTGAAGGGGAGCTGGTTGTGAAGTATAAAGTGGTACTTAGATCTTATAACTTACCACATCTTCTATTAGATTCACGTACGCTTGTGACAGTGCAGATGTTGGATCGTCCAATGACTCGTCGTGTTGAGCATCTTGTCCAAAAGCGTGAGTAAAAGTAAGGACTACTCTTGCAGGTACAGCTTAGGAAAAGGAATGAAATCACTTAACTGAGTTTCTATGGTTACATATCCACAAAAAAAATCAGGGGCACAAAGTTGCTAAGTCGGGCAACGGGCAATGATACCATTGGACTACCTCCACCTCTTTAAAAAAAATAAGTTATGGAAAATTCATGGTTTTAATGGTTACATATCCATTCAAATTCATGATGCGAGAGAATACTTTATTTTAATCTCATATTTCCATTGCACCTAATTGACACCCACGTCTGGGAATCCTTCAGATCTCGCGCGAAAGCTGCGCTAGGCACGATTAAGACCGACCCTCCAGTTGGTCAACCTCCCAGACAACACTTTTTAACTAGATTCTTCAAGACATTGAATGTTTAGGTAAAAACCGTCTGACATAGTTCGCTTTAGCATGACGCGTTTTATCTGTTTTTATTGCTGATACGTTGGCACTGAGGGAAGGCCTTTCTTTTTTTCAATTACATTTAAGTCTCAGTAGGCATACTTGTTTGCCAAATTTGAACTTCGAATTTTTCAGCTTACTACACTAAAAGCTCAGTTCATATCAATATTCATTATTTTTATTGAGTTATCTGTCGTTAAACATTTTGAGCTGAATAAAATTTGCCAGATTTATTAACCAGTCCGTAGATTATACAAACTTCAATCGAAACGTGCACGCCCCGCCCAACAGATCATGCGCAAATCAAATCTCTCTGTCTTGTTTACGACCGCTAGACCTAGGACTACTTTCATTCTCGTGGCTAGCCTGTCTTTGGTCCTCCTCCTGAATGATATCCTTCACTCGCTCGATCTTACCGATGTAGCTTGGCAAAATTCTGTCATTTCCCTTCCATAGCAATGCATTAACAGGTGTTTTCAGACGTTTCCTCCTTGGAATTGCAAAAAGTGGACGATACGAGTATAGGGACTGCGTTAAAATCTTGTGTTCATATTTGTGTTATGAACACGCTGACATGGACGGTTGCAGTGATTGTACAGTAAATTGTTCGCGCGATAAGGGCAACAGAAAATAAAATTTCTTTCTTTCGATTGCGACAGCTTTTCTCCATTAAACCCACCTGGTTAGAGTGCAATTAGAAGAAGAAACACATGAATTTACTTCGGAAGTTTGTTCTCCGAAATTCATCAGCAAATAGGTATTGAGACTTAAAGGGGAAAATGATATACAAGATGATACCGTCTTCACAAAATCGGAAATAGATCAAAAGGGAAGGAAATCTAAAGGAAGGCCCAACCTCTACCATCCCTTTAATGTTCCAAGTCTGGACATCGTTAACAATAAAACAGCTTACCTGGAGGACAAACGACAAGATCAACGGAACAGTATGCTACCCCAACGTTATCACATCTGACGTTTGTGAAACCAAAATCTTCAGATTGACGGGTGATTGCTCCACAATTTAATCCCACGCCACTTTGCGGTCTACCAAGGATCCATCCTCTGTAAATGATAAAACTTACCGTGTAAAATATTAAGTGTGTAAGCAGTTTACTCACATTATAAAATATTAAAATGCCCTCAGTATTGCCTTCAAATAGGTTCAATAAAAAGGTCACCCATATTCAAACTATTTAGGCATTTGCAATTCTCCGAGTTTTCATTTCTCAAATATCTGAGTATAGCTTGGAATCCGCAGGAAATAACCTTTGGAAACCGTTGAGTACTTGTAGCAGCTTAAATATTTAGACTATTCTTATTATCTTTGGCGGGGAATATTGCAAAGGATTTGTTTGTGGCTATTAGAAACTTATACACCGATTATGGTTTATTATGTTCCGGTTTGGCCAATGTCTTATATTTTTTTTTGAGTAAATAGAGAAGATATTATGTTGAATCAGTTTTCGTACATAATTAGCTCATACAAGAGCAATTACGAGAACCTACGTCTTAAATGTTCCGCATAGCTTTTACTTGCATCCGGTAACACCCCATACAACAATTAAACTGTCATGTCATAAAAGAATATTGTTTATAAGTTATTTTACTAACGGACATTTGCAGGGACTTGTAAATCGGTTAAACCGAATAGTTCTTTAATAACCTTTGTTATTATTAATAAAATTCATTATTTAGCGATGATGTACGTCATTAATTCTACTACCCTCCTGACCCCCCCCCCCCCTTAAAAAAAATGAACAATAAACAGTTCCCTTGCAAATTTGGAATTAAGGGTACATCTTACAAGTATTGACTTCAAGAACTAAAATATATAAGTACGACGAAAACTGTCATTACTGCAATGAAATTGTTGCCAGAAACTTAAATCAAAAGAGTTGAAAATGTCACTCTAGACCATCAGAATATTTTCGAAAATACATTTTGCATATTATTGGTACATACTTCTTTGATACTGCTCTCTTTTGTTTCAATTTATTTTCTGAATGTAACAATTATGGATATTGTTCGTCCATCAGAATTTTAACCATAAATTAAATCCAACGTACATCAACATAATGATATGCTCACAGCAAAAGACAAACTTCGGTCATCTATACATCTCTATTAAGATATTACAAATATGTGTTGTTCAGTTGAAACTTACTCATCGTCACTTAACAGCTCGTCGTTATTCCCATTGCCCCAAATATATTGATTAATTCCATTTCGTTCAAAATCAACAAAGATAACTGGAGGAAAGGTCGAGGGCAATAGAAGGTGTGGCGTGACTAAGTCCTGTGAATAAGAAATAGAGGGAAAAAAGGTGGTGCAGAAGACAACATATAAGAATCATTACCTATATCAGATAAAACAGAGCAGTGTTCCTAAGTTTACAAACCTTGAAACAAATCCAAACGTGTTCACGCTGAGCATTCAATTGTAAATGGGAAAAGTATTCTTTCCAAAAATTTGTGTATAAAAGGAGTAGTGTCGTGTTTTCATCTTCTAAAACGAATTCCGTGCTCACCACTTTCCACGTTGCGCACTCGCGCATCTGGCATTCACCCAAGCCGAAAAGGTGTGAGCTTATATTTGTTCTTAACGTGTAGCATATTATGCATTTATATGCCAGGGTGTTATATCACACTAATACGTGTTATGTTTTGGGAGCATGCGAGAGCTAGATGTGTTAAAGATACAATACAGTAAATCGTAGTGGTATTATATATATATTTTTTTTTATATATTTTTTTATTTTTTTATAATATTTTTATATAATATAAAATATTTTTATATTTTATACATTTTATATTTTGTTTATATTTTTATACATTTTTTTTAACACAGGCCGCAATAAAATGTGCCTCTAGCATAACACGTGCTATCATGTTATAACAGAGATGCATATAAATGCGCAATATATTCAAGTCGAAAACGCTATTATAAGCAACTGTACAATTCGGTTCGGGTGTGGCATTGGAGTCAATATAATGACTTCTCTCTATAGAATAGTTGACGCACAGCTCTTGTCCAAACAAGGACTAATTACTACTATTTCATGCTTATTCTTTAATTGGTTACCCTCAACCGACTTCATACATATCGCCTGAATAGGTCTGTCTATTATTTTTTGTCGTGGCTTGAAGTAGTTGCAACTCTGAATCCCATATTGCTTATTACTGATACTTCTTTGAACGAGAACGTACTTTCAAACTGGTATCTACTGGTTGAGTTGGGTCCTTGCTGGATAGTTCAAGAAGTCGCCCACCGGTAACATTTAATGAAGACGAATCTATTCCACAGAGAGAGGATTGGTACGTGGTGAAATTCCCAAACGAATCAGGTTCAAAGAAAGCGCATTGCCCATCGTTCAAAAGTATGAATCGAGAGTTGATTTCGTCATTAGGGAAGCTCGGACAACATCCTGTTGGATCTAAAAAAAGACATGCATACACATTCATGATGGCTAAGGGGACTGCAGATATCGGATTACACTATGAACGTGGTAGTTATGTTTTCTACATCTTGTAAACACGATATCTCAAAGCTATAGCTTAACCTCCGCAGTTCTCATATTTGGCATGTGGCTTCTCCATACTTCATACGTAGGTCAGACTTCCTTTAAGGTAATCGATGGTCAAAACTTGAATTCCTTGTAAATACGATAACTCCAGATAGGAACTTTATCGGCTATCATACTTAATATGGGGCTTCCCTTTAATACGTATAAGGAACTTCTTGTTTTTGTTGCAGGTCAAAGATCATTCGGTGTCAACAAAGGTCACACTCTGTAAAGCCTTCTAAACACAAACCATGTAAGCACGATATCCCAAAATAGGTTAAATCACATAGCTCATATTTGACATGTGATTTACTTAGAGTGAGAATAAGCACTCTTTTAGTTTTGTTGGATATAAAAGGTCATTTGAGTTCAAAAGAGTTCCAAAATATCTTGAGAACTTTACCATCAAAAGATAATATGTATGCATGATAAGTTATATTGCTCGACATTTTGGTCTAGGTGAAAACACATTTAAGGTTTGCTGACGTCAAATCCCACGAAATTTCTAAAGGCCAGGTTTAAATGAAGATGTTAAACTTATGGACCCTCATTGCTGTTTTAGGTGGAGGTCAAAGGTCAGCTTAGGTACATGCAGTATAAACTTCAGCCAGGTTCACTTGCAACTACTCTTGTGCTGCATGTGTCGTTTTTATAAAGGCGAGTAACCGCTGGGAGGGATTTCCCTCTGGTTTACTATACCTTAACACGAGGTTAGCCCCATAACATCGAAATATATTTCAAATGTCCAAGCTATGGCAATTTATCGGGTCAAAGTTCAACCATTGATTTGCGTGGATCTATATACCCAAATCGGTGTGGATTTTTGTCAGTCAAATGCGAAATAATGAGAAAACACACACAGTACCTCTGTTCATAGAAACAAACTAACTGTGATTTGCAAATATTCCGCTGGCGATAGGAAACAGTTCAAGAGACACGGATAACCAGTACTATGAAAAAATGATTCTCTAGAAAGTTTTTGGTGGAAAGTTTTTTTACATAGCGAAAAATATGAAAGCCAAGAAAAAAACAGATCTCATTTCATATGAGGGAGACGGTGAACAACGTTAATACATGCTAAAACAAACTTGTCAGTCATTCGCTAATGATTATTGCTAATATTTAGGATGAACAATGTGCATTTTTATATATATTATATATATATATATCCTATAGATTTCTATATGCATTTCGTTCTTACTGCAGACAATTATTTTTGAGGATTTGGGACCACCGTGTTACAAATTAATATATTTGATATTTAGCATCAAAGTGAAAGATTGATATGATTCAATATACACAACCACATATTTCGGGATTCTAACCTTAACGAATGTATTTGCGCCTAAATAGTAAATGTTATTGAACAAACCTTGACAGAGGGTAGGGGTCACTCTTGAGAACCCTGGCAGGCAGTTACACATAAATCCTGAAATTGTATTTTGGCAGGTCGTTGAGGCATCGTCACAATTATCCGTTTGTAGCTGGCATTCATTAATATCTGGGTAAAATAAGGTACAAAACAAATATTTTAAACGATCTCTCAATACAATATTTATTA
>NC_092564.1:17985983-18065983 GCF_037975245.1 Apostichopus japonicus
AAGAAATAGGGTATTTGTTTCGAAAACAGACGAGTTGTTCCAAGGGTCATTTCTATAGCAATAACAGTTCCTCTAAATCAAGTACTTCTTCATACGTGTTGAATCAGTGAGTTATTTCCTAATAGTGTGAGGAAACCACTCTCGCTACGAAACATCATATTTTTAATTTAATCATGACGTATAAGTTAATTTTTTACATTGTATGATGAAAACACTTTCGATAAAAACTATGTCATATTTATAATGTAATGATAACATATAACTACGTTGTTTATATTGTCCTAAAAATAAAGAACATCACAAGCAATCAACTTTTTATATATATTTTAAGAGGTCTGGGGAACACCGTGTTACAATTTCATATATTTGATATTTAGCTTAAAAATGAAAGATTAATATGTTTCAATATTAACAATCAGATTTTTCGAATTTTAACCTTAACGAATTTGTTGGCGCCTCAATAATCAATGTTATTGAACAAACCTTGACAGGTGGTTGTGGTCAGTCTTGAGAACCCTGACAGGCATGTTTTCGGAGGACTGGGGAACACCGTGCTACATATTAATATATTTTATATTTAGCATCAAAGTGAAAGATTAATATAATTTAATATCAACAACTAATTTTTTCAGATTTTAACATTAAAGAATGTAATGGCGCCTAAATAATCAATGTTATTGAACAAACCTTCACAGGTGGTAGAGGTCGCTCTTGAGAACCCTGACAGGCAGTTACAAATAAATCCTCCATTTGTATTTTGGCAGGTCGTTGAAGCATCGTCACAATTATCCGTTTGTAGCTGGCATTCATTAATATCTGGGTAAAAATGGTAAAGTATTACTAATATTTTTCCAAAAGAAGCATGAGCACTTGTCAATATGTTGGGTACTTTTGTTCACAGACCTTCTATTGATTTGTATGTCAGTAGTTTAAAAATGTCCATGGTTTGATTAATCGTTTAATTTAAGAAGGGTTGGGGAGAGGGGTTGGGGAGGGGGTGATTGCGATCGACACAATTGAAGCCAAAGAATGAGGGTATTTTTCTCCATAACAGACGAGTCGTTCCAAGGGTCATTTCTATAGCAATAACAGTTCTTCTAAAACTAGTACTGCTTCATACGTGTTGCTTCAGTTAGTTATTTCCTAATAGGAAATCACTTTTGACACAAAACATCATAAATTAATAATTTAATCATGAAGTATAAGTGCATTCTTAACATTGTATGATGAAAACACTTTCGATCAAACATATGTTATATCTATAATGTAATGATAACATATAAGTACATTGTTTATATTGTCCTAAAAATAAAGAACATCAGAATCAATCAATTTTTCTGTTATATTCGGAGGAGTGGGGAACACCGTGTTACAAATTAATATATTTGATATTTAACATCAAAGTGAAAGATTAATACGATTCAACATTAACAACCACATTTTACGGATTCTTACCTTAACGAATGTATTGGCTCCTAAATAATTAATGTTATTGAACAAACCTTGGCAGAAAGTAGGGGTCACTCTTGAGAACCCTAGCAGGCAGTTACAAGTAAATCCTGGAATTGTATTTTGGCAGGCCGTTGAAGCATCGTCACAACTATCCGTTTGTAGCTGGCATTCATTAATATCTGGGTAAAATAAGGTACATAACCAATACTTTAAGGTTTTCTTAATACGATATTTATTACTGAAAATCTTTAAATGCTGAGCAGAAGGCTACAAACCATATGATACATACAAAGAATTCTAGTTGAGACGAATCTCAAGGCATTGGATGAAATTGTAAGTGTGTTTTCTGACTTTTCCGGTATGAAGTTAGGTGCTAAAACAAGATTGGGTACATCATCTTTGACAACAATATGTTACTATTCCCGCATTGTCATATTGTGGAACAACTTCTTTTAGTTTATTTCCCGTTTTGGCGGTTACAAATAATATTTTGCTTAGGATGTGTCCTTCAAAAGTTTAGATCTGCATCTTGATGCTATTTTATTATCACTGAAATGTTACCGTTGCTGTTGCACAGTTAATTACAGGAAAAGCAACGTTGGTTATTAAGCTGATTACCTTTTTTTCTCAAATAGCACAGAAACTGTGGGAGGCAAACTTGATTAGATTAATACTCCAGGCTCAAGGAGTTTTGACACAAAAATGTACATTTGACCTTTAGCCACGTGACCTTTGACCTTGGTTCCCATTACAATCACATATTTTGATAGTACTTGACATGTTCAATATACCTGAAGGCTCCATGTCAATTCAATGTTCCCATAGAAGTTATCGAAAAAGTTCGATTTTCACTAAATTTGGTCAATGGTCAAAATGTGAAATGTAACCTATATTTTTAATGTAGTTTTGCTGGCGATGAAATATGCAACTCCGTGGATTACCCTCTTGTTGTACTTACTACCACGTTCAACCACGTTTTTCCATGTTTCTTAATAAACAGATTTTTTTCATACATTTAGACAATTAGGGACTCGATTGCGCCTCCTCCGTTTTCCCCAAAAATGTAAGAGTCTCGACTGTTTATTCACCAATAAACAGGCAAGCAATTGATTCCTTAAATAACAGGCAGCCTAAAGCAATTTATTCTTTAATCATTATGATGAATATTCTAAATATGTTCTCAATTCGTGAAGAAAGTCATTCGTATGTTCCTGTTGCTCACAGTTAGAGAAACACGGATAACACCACATATTAATGTGACACTTGCTTTATGATGAATAAGGGTGTTCGCCATTGTTAAAATCGATTGCTTGCTATGACTGGATAGGGCTGTAAGAATCCCCATGGACTTGGAAGTGTCTCCTTACTCTCTGTATTGTGTTCTTATGATTTCGCATAACGGTTTTGAAGCTACCATTTACACTTCTAATGATGTTGTTCGCACAATCATCATTGCGACAAGTCGCTTATTTGATAACACAAATAGGTAGGTTTACCATACTACAATTAAGGTATAGTGTCAATCCGAATTAAGGGTTAAACATTGTTGAGAAATAGTCCTAACTGGACCTTCTGAAGTGATTCTTCTTCTCGGTTTTGGGGGGGGGGGGGGTTGGGGGATTCGGGGTGGTTGTTTCGAGCTATCACCATTATTTTTGTACATGGATTTTGAAGAGGACGAAATAAACTGATGATGGTCTAAATATCGGGATGATTGAATGTGATTTAAGACCGTTTCATTATTTCTGGAGTTAACAAGAAAATTTCGCAACAATGGCTAGCAGATGGGTTAGGAGGGTTCTATGTTAAACGACTAGTTCTTAATGAATGTTTATCTATGCTCTAGCGGCATTAGAAAGTGACAAGTTTAGTGTGTACATCAAGGGAGCCATTAATTGTGCAGGTGCGACCACTCCAATACTTACCAATGCAACTGCTAGAAGGTGGTGTTGTTGGTACAAAGCCTGTTCTACAGATACAAGTTATTACTCCATCTGCATCTGAACAAATTGTTGTTGTGAAGTCACATCCGCCGTTGTTTATCGCACAGCTGACATCGGCTGTTGGAAATCACGATATGTGAGAGTAAGTTCAGGCACCATATAGAATATTACAGTATACTAGGTAAACTGTAATATTCTATATGGTGCCTGTAACATACGTAGGCCTAGTGCACACACAGCTCCTCAGTCTGTAAGAATCATGCGATGAGGAGTGGCTGCTGATGTTATTGCTCTACAGAAAACCTACTCTTTGAATATTTCATGTCGTCTAAAACCGAGTACCTTCAGATTTTGGGATTACCACGATATCCGTTTTCCGGGGACCTGTTATACTTAATGTTGGTATGTGACCCACGCAAACTTAAAATGCTCTTGATATTTTATTTTTTACCGTTATCGTTATCGCTTAGTTGTGACCGAGACCTAAGTCTGATATATCTTAATGTATAACATCTTCCACACTGCTATTGTAGTTGACAAACCATCTCGGTATCTTGTCACTTAACTAGAGTTATTATTTATTGAATGGGGCCTACTTTGACTGGCTAAACTCATACATACATCTTTGATATGTGTATAGTATATTTTAGCTGTCAAGGTTAACATATAAATATATATAAATATATATATATATATATATATATATATATATATACATATATATACATATATTGATATATATATATACATATATACATATATATATATATATATATATATATATATATATATAATATATACATATATTTCTATATATAAATATAAATATATATTATATATATATATAAATATATATATATATATATATATATATATATTTATATATTTATGTTTGGTACCTCTGACCATAAACCTTCTATTGATTTGTTTGTTAGTAGTTTTAAAATGTTCATGGTTTGATTAATCTTTTCAATTTTTGGTAGGAAGGGGGGGGGGTGTTGATTGTGGTGGGTATCGACACAAATGAAGTCCAAAGAAATATGATATTTGTTATAGATAACAGACGATGTTTTCGAAGGACTGGGGAACACCGTGCTACATATTAATATATTTGATATTTAGCATCAAAGTGAAAGATTAATATAATTTAATATCAACAACTAAATTTTTCGGATTTTAACCTTAACGACGTTAGTGGCGCCTACATAATCAACATTATTGAACCAACCTTCACAGGTGATATGATTCAATATTAACAATCACATTTTCGAATTTATTAGCGCCTACATGATCAATATTATTGAACAAACCTTCACAAGTGGTAGAGGTCAGTCTTGAGAACCCTGACAGGCAGTTACAAATAAATCCTCCATTTGTATTTTGGCAGGTCGTTGAAGCATCGTCACAATTATCCGTTTGTAGCTGGCATTCATTATCATCTGGGTAAATATGGTAAAGTATTACTAATATTTTTGTTTGCAAAAACAGCATTAGCAAGTGACAATATGCTGTGTATCTCTGACCATTAACCTTCTATTGATTTGTATGTCAGTAGTTTTAAAATGTTCATAGCTTGATTAATCGTTTCAATTTTTGTTGAAGGGGGGGGGGGGTGACTGTGGTAGGGATCGACACAAATGAAGTCCAAAGAAATAGGATATTTGATATCGCTAACAGACGATGTATTCGGAGGACTGGGGAACACCGCACTACATATTAATATATTTGATATTTAGCATCAAATTGAAAGATTAATATGATTCAAGGTAAACAATCACATTTCTCGGATTTTATCCTTAACGAATGTATTGCGCCTAAATAATCAATGTTATTGAACAAACCTTCACAGGTGGTAGAGGTCAGTCTTGAGAACCCTGACAGGCAGTTACAAATAAATCCTCCATTTGTATTTTGGCAGGTCGTTGAAGCATCGTCACAATTATCCGTTTGTAGCTGGCATTCATTAATATCTGGGTAAAAATGGTAAAGTATTACTAATATTTTTCAAAAGAAGCATGAGCACTTGTCAATATGTTGGGTACTTTTGTACACAGACCTTCTATTGATTTGTATGTCAGTAGTTTTAAAATGTTTATGGTTTGATTAATTGTTAAATTTAAGAAGGGTTGGAGATGGGGTTGGGGGAGGAGGACAATTGAAGCCAAAGAATGAGGGGATTTGTTTCGAAAACAGACGAGTCGTTCCAAGGGTCATTTCTACAGCAGTAACAGTTCCTCTAAACCAAGTAATAGTCTGAGGAAACCACTCTCGCTACGAAACATCATATTTTTAATTTAATCATGACGTATAAGTTAATTTTTTACATTGTATGATGAAAACACTTTCGATAAAAACTATGTCATATTTATAATGTAATGATAACATATAAGTACATTGTTTATATTGTCCCAACAATAAAGAACATCAGGGGCAATCAACTTTTTATATATATTTTTAGAGGTCTGGGGAACACCGTGTTACAATTTCATATATTTGATATTTAGCATCAAAATGAAAGATTAATATGATTCAATATTAACAATCACATTTTTCGGATTTTAACCTTAAAGAATTTATTGGCGCCTACATAATCAATATTATTGAACAAACCTTCACAGGTGGTAGAGGTCAGTCTTGAGAACCCTGACAGGCAGTTACAAATAAATCCTCCATTTGTATTTTGGCAGGTCGTTGAAGCATCGTCACAATCATCCGTTTGTAGCTGGCATTCATTAATATCTGGGTAAAAATGGTAAAGTATTACTAATATTTTTCAAAAGAAGCATGAGCACTTGTCAATATGTTGGGTACTTTTGTACACAGACCTTCTATTGATTTGTATGTCAGTAGTTTTAAAATGTTCATGGTTTGATTAATTGTTAAATTTAAGAAGGGTTGGAGATGGGGTTGTGGGAGGAGGACAATTGAAGCCAAAGAATGAGGGGATTTGTTTCGAAAACAGACGAGTCGTTCCAAGGGTCATTTCTACAGCAGTAACAGTTCCTCTAAACCAAGTAATAGTCTGAGGAAACCACTCTCGCTACGAAACATCATATTTTTAATTTAATCATGACGTATAAGTTAATTTTTTACATTGTATGATGAAAACACTTTCGATAAAAACTATGTCATATTTATAATGTAATGATAACATATAAGTACATTGTTTATATTGTCCCAAAAATAAAGAACATCAGGGGCAATCAACTTTTTATATATATTTTTAGAGGTCTGGGGAACACCGTGTTACAATTTCATATATTTGATATTTAGCATCAAAATGAAAGATTAATATGATTCAATATTAACAATCACATTTTTCGGATTTTAACCTTAAAGAATTTATTGGCGCCTACATAATCAATATTATTGAACAAACCTTCACAGGTGGTAGAGGTCAGTCTTGAGAACCCTGACAGGCAGTTACAAATAAATCCTCCATTTGTATTTTGGCAGGTCGTTGAAGCATCGTCACAATCATCCGTTTGTAGCTGGCATTCATTATCATCTGGGTAAAAATGGTAAAGTATTACTAATATTTTTCAAAAGAAGCATGAGCACATGACAATTTGTTGGGTACCTCTGACCATAAACCTTCTATTGATTTGTATGTCAGTAGGATTAAAATGTTCATGGTTTGATTAATTGTTAAATTTAAGAAGGGTTGGAGATGGGGTTGTGGGAGGAGGGTGATTGCGATCGACACAATTGAAGCCAAAGAAAGAGGGGATTTGTTTCGAAAACAGACGAGTCGTTCCAAGGGTCATTTCTACAGCAGTAAAGTAATAGTCTGAGGAAACCACTCTCGCTACGACACATCATATTTTTAATTTAATCATGACATATAAGTTAATTTTTTACATTGTATGATGAAAACACTTTCGATAAAAACTATGTCATATTTATAATGTAATGATAACATATAACTACGTTGTTTATATTGTCCTAAAAATAAAGAACATCACAAGCAATCAACTTTTTATATATATTTTAAGAGGTCTGGGGAACACCGTGTTACAATTTCATATATTTGATATTTAGCTTAAAAATGAAAGATTAATATGTTTCAATATTAACAATCAGATTTTTCGAATTTTAACCTTAACGAATTTGTTGGCGCCTCAATAATCAATGTTATTGAACAAACCTTGACAGGTGGTTGTGGTCAGTCTTGAGAACCCTGACAGGCATGTTTTCGGAGGACTGGGGAACACCGTGCTACATATTAATATATTTTATATTTAGCATCAAAGTGAAAGATTAATATAATTTAATATCAACAACTAATTTTTTCAGATTTTAACATTAAAGAATGTAATGGCGCCTAAATAATCAATGTTATTGAACAAACCTTCACAGGTGGTAGAGGTCGCTCTTGAGAACCCTGACAGGCAGTTACAAATAAATCCTCCATTTGTATTTTGGCAGGTCGTTGAAGCATCGTCACAATTATCCGTTTGTAGCTGGCATTCATTAATATCTGGGTAAAAATGGTAAGGTATTACTAATATTTTTCCAAAAGAAGCATGAGCACTTGTCAATATGTTGGGTACTTTTGTTCACAGACCTTCTATTGATTTGTATGTCAGTAGTTTAAAAATGTCCATGGTTTGATTAATCGTTTAATTTAAGAAGGGTTGGGGAGAGGGGTTGGGGAGGGGGTGATTGCGATCGACACAATTGAAGCCAAAGAATGAGGGTATTTTTCTCCATAACAGACGAGTCGTTCCATGGGTCATTTCTATAGCAATAACAGTTCTTCTAAAACTAGTACTGCTTCATACGTGTTGCTTCAGTTAGTTATTTCCTAATAGTCTGAGGAAATCACTTTTGCTATAAAACATCATATATAAATTAATCATGACGTATAAGTTAATTGTTTACATTGTCTGATGAAAACACTTTCGATCAAACATATGTTATATCTATAATGTAATGATAACATATAAGTACATTGTTTATATTGTCCTAAAAATAAAGAACATCAGAAGCAATCACCTTTTTTTAATATATATTTAGAGGACTGGGGAACACCGTGTTACAAATTAATATATTTGATATTTAACATCAAAGTGAAAGATTAATATGATTCAACATTAACAACCACACTCTACGGATTCTTACCTTAACGAATGTATTGGCTTCTAAATAATCAATGTTATTGAACAAACCTTGGCAGAAAGTAGGGGTCACTCTTGAGAACCCTAGCAGGCAGTTACAAGTAAATCTTCCATTTGTATTTTGGCAAGCCGTTGAAGCATCGTCACAATTATCCGTTTGTAGCTGGCATTCATTAATATCTGGGTAAAATAAGGTACATAACCAATACTTTAAGGTTTTCTTAATACGATATTTATTACTGAAAATCTTTAAATGCTGAGCAGAAGGCTACAAACCATATGATACATACAAAGAATTCTAGTTGAGACGAATCTCAAGGCATTGGATGAAATTGTAAGTGTGTTTTCTGACTTTTCCGGTATGAAGTTAGGTGCTGAAACAAGATTGGGTAAATCATCTTTGACATCAATTGTTACTATTCCCGCATTGTCATATTGTGGAACAACTTCTTTTAGTTTATTTCCCGTTTTGGCGGTTACAAATAATATTTTGCTTAGGATGTGTCCTTCAAAAGTTTAGGTCTGCATCTTGATGCTATTTTATTATCACTGAAATGCTACCGTTGCTGTTGCACAGTTAATTACAGGAAAAGCAACGTTGGTTATTAAGCTGATTACCTTTTTTTCTCAAATAGCACAGAAACTGTGGGAGGCAAACTTGATTAGATTAATACTCCAGGCTCAAGGAGTTTTGACACAAAAATGTACATTTGACCTTTAGCCACGTGACCTTTGACCTTGGTTCCCATTGCAATCACATATTTTGATAGTACTTGACATTTTCAATATACCTGAAGGTTCCATGCCAATTCAATGTTCCCATAGAAGTTATCGAAAAAGTTCGATTTCACTAAATTTGGTCAACGTCAAAAGGTGAAATGTAACCTATATTTTAAATGTAGTTTTGCTGGCGATGAAATATGCAACTCCGTGGATTACCCTCTTGTTGTACTTACTACAATCGCTTTTGTTTTCAACCACGTTTTTCCATGCTTCTTAATAAACAGATGTTGTTCATACATTTAGACAATTAGGGACTCGATTGCGCCTCCTCCGTTTCCCCCCCCCCCCCCCAAAATGAAAGAGTCTCGACTGTTTATCCACCAATAAACAGGCAAGCAATTGATTCCTTAAATAACAGGCAGCCTAAAGCAATTTATTCTTTAATCATTATGATGAATATTCTAAATATGTTCTCAATTCGTGAAGAAAGTCATTCGTATGTTCCTGTTGCTCACAGTTAGAGAAACATGGATAACACCACATATTAATGTGACACTTGCTTTATGATGAATAAGGGTGTTCGCCATTGTTAAAATCGATTGTTTGCTATGACTGGATAGGGCTGTAAGAATCTCCATGGACTTGGAAGTTTCTCCTTACTTTCTGTATTGTGTTCTTATGATTTCGCATAACGGTTTTGAAGCTACCATTTACACTTCTAGTGATGTTGTTCGCACAATCATCATTGCGACAAGTCGCTTATTGATAACACAAATAGGTAGGTTTACCATACTACAATTAAGGTATAGTGTCAATCCGAATTAAGGGTTAAACATTGTTGAGAAATAGTCCTAACTGGACCTTCTGAAGTGATTCTTCTTCTCGGTTTTATTGGGGGGGGGGGGGGGGTTGGGGGATTCGGGGTGGTTGTTTCGAGCTATCACCATTATTTTTGTACATGGATTTTGAAGAGGACGAAATAAACTGATGATGTTCTAAATATCAGGATGATTGAATGTGATTTAAGACCGTTTCAGTATTTCTGGAGTTAACAAGAAAATTTCGAAACGTTGGCTAGCAGATGGGTTAGGAGGGTTCTATGTTATACGACCTTTTCTAGCTCTATATGAATGTTTATCTATGCTCTAGCGGCATTAGAAAGTGGCACGTTTAGTGTGTAAATCAAGGGAGCCATTAATTGTGCAGGTGCGACCACTCCAATACTTACCAATGCAACTGCTAGAAGGTGGTGATGTTGGTGCAAAGCCTGTTCTACAATTACAAGTTATTACTCCACCTGCAACTGTACAAATTGTTGTTGAGACGTCACAGCCACCGTTGTTGTTCGCACAGGTGACCACGGCTGTTGACAAACACGATATGTCAAGTCATAATTCAAAGTTACTATGTCCTTTGCTTTATACTTTAATGATCTTAATCAAACCGCGGTTTGATAAAGATCAAGATAATGGCTGCAATTATCAAATTCGCGAACTGGATAATTGCAGCCATTATGCTTAATTGGAAAGGTTTATCTGACATAAAGTGCATTTCCTGAACAAAGGAACACACTCGCTACGCATGCATGTGTATTGCTCATCACTGTATGCATACATTTATTTGTCGCGGGAAAACTATATATAGTCCTTTAGCTATACTAGGTATACTGTAATCTTCTATGTGGTGCCTGTTACATACGTAGGCCTAGTGTAAACACAGCTCCTCAGTCTGTAAGAATCATGCGATGAGGAGTGGCTGCTGATGTTCTTGCTCTACAGAAAACCTACTCTTTGAATATTTCATGTCGTCTAAAACCGAGTACCTTCAGATTTTGAGATTACCACGATATCCGTTTTCCGGGGACCTGTTAAACATAATGTTGGTATGTGACCCACGCAAACTTAAAATGCACTGGATATTTTATTTTTACCGTTATCGTTATCGCTTAGGTGTGACCGAGGCTTAAGTCTGATATATCTTAAAGAACAAAATCTTCCACACTGCTATTGTAGTTGACAAACCATCTCGGTATCTTGTCACTTAACTAGAGTTATTATTGATTGAATGGGGCCTACTTTGACTGGCTAAACTCATACATACATCTTTGATATGTGTATAGTATATTTTAGCTGTCAAGGTTAACATATATATATATGTATATAGGAATAACGGAAAAACTGTTAAACAACTATGCTGCATTTAGAGAACGGCTGGATCTCGAGTGAGATACAATAATTGAATTAGGTAAGTGATTGGAAGTAAAACAGCCAATGTTTGGTTTTTGCAGAGCTTTCGAGCAAAACTATCTCTTCTTCAGTGCATGATCACCGAAAGTATATATATATATATATATATATATATATATATATATATATATATATATATATATATATATATATATATATATGTTGATACTAGATGAGACTAGTGGAACACTAGTAGTTGTTACTCGGAGTTTCACGCGTTATAGCGATCTTCAGACAACTGGTAGCTTCAAGTTATGCTCCATGAATATATGGGGATTATGCGGGTTGTTGGTGGGTTTGTAAGACTTTCTTCGGTGTTCGGCTGTTGGTGTATTCTCTTTTGCGTCCGTTCTGTTGTTGGTTTTTTTTGCCTTCCTTCGGTGCTCGCTCCTTAGGTGTGTGTGGTTCTCTTGACGGTGTTTGGTGGTTGGACTGTAGTTGTTTATGTAGAACTTGTTTTCGTGGCGACACTTCGATATGAGCTCTGGGCGTTTGTTCAGGAGGGTCCGTTTGTCTGCGTTGATAATGATGAGTTTTTCACTGAGGCAGAGGTTGCACCGCTTCGACTCGTTGCTGTAGACTTTGGCTCTGCTGGCGATCGACCAATTGATAGTGAATGGCTGGTTGTTCTTTTTCAGCTGCCAGATGTGCTTCGAGAGTTCCGTTGCGTGTTGGTGTTTTTCGTGGTTGAGCGACATCTTGTGGTTACCGTATCTGAGCTTGAAGGGGGGTTCTGTAAGTCCGATGTATGTCTTGCAGTTGTCGGTGGTTTTCACTTCGGCCTTGTATATGATGTTAGATGCCTGGCAGTTTCCATTTAGTGGGCATGTGTCCTTTTTTCGGCAGTTGCAGGCTTCCTCTTCTTTCGATGTGTGGGTGGCTGCTATACGTTTGTTGTGTCCTTTATATATATATATATATATACATATATTTATATATATATATATATATATATATATATATATATACATATATATATATAATATATATATATATCTATATATAAATATATATTATATATATAAATATATATATATATATATATATATATATATATATATATATATATATATTTATATATTTATGTTTGGTACCTCTGACCATAAACCTTCTATTGATTTGTTTGTTAGTAGTTTTAAAATGTTCATGGTTTGATTAATCGTTTTAATTTTTGGTAGGAAGGGGGGGGGGGCGTTGATTGTGGTGGGTATCGACACAAATGAAGTCCAAAGAAATAGGATATTTGTTATAGATAACAGATGTTTTCGGAGGACTGGGGAACACCGTGCTACATATTAGTATATTTGATATTTAGCATCAAAGTGAAAGATTAATATAATTTAATATCAACAACTAAAGTTTTCGGATTTTAACCTTAACGACGTTATTGGCGCCTACATAATCAACATTATTGAACCAACCTTCACAGGTGGTAGAGGTCAGTCTTGAGAACCCTGGCAGGCAGTTACAAGTAAATCCTCCATTTGTATTTTGGCAGGTCGTTGAAGCATCGTTACAATTATCCGTTTGTAGCTGGCATTCATTATCATCTGGGTGAAAATGGTTAAATATTACTAATATTTTTTCAAAACAAGCATGAACACGTGACAATATGCCGTGTACCTCTGACCATAAACCTTCTATTGCTTTGTATGCCAGTAGTTTTAAAATGTTCATGATTTAATTAATCGTTTAATTTAAGAAGGGTTGGAGATGGGGTTGGGGGAGGGGATGAATGCGATCGACACAATTGAAACCAAAGAAATATGGTATTTGTTTCGAAAACAGACGAGTCGTTCCAAGGGTCATTTCAATAGTAATAATATTTCCTCTAAACCAAGTACTTCTTCATACGTGTTGAATAAGTGAGTTATTTCCTAGTAGTCTGAGGAAATCACTCTCGCTATGAAACATCATATTTTTAATTTAATCATGACGTATAAGTAAATTCTTTACATTGTTTGATGGAAACACTTTCGATAAAAACTATGTAATATTTATAATGTAATGATAACATATAACTACATTGTTTATATTGTCCTAACAATAAAGAACATCAGAAGCAATCAACGATTTTTTAATATATATCAAGAGGTCTGCGGAACACCGTGTTACAATGTAATATATTTGATATTTAGCATCAAAGTGAAAAGATTAATATGATTCAACATTAACAACTTAATTTTCTGTATTCTAACATTAAAGAATTTATTTTATTTATTTATTTGTTTGCCACAAAATTGTTTGCCACAAAATTTATTGGCGCCTACATAATCAATTTTATTGAACAAACCTTCACAGGTGGTAGAGGTCAGTCTTGAGAACCCTGACAGGCAGTTACAAATAAATCCTCCATTTGTATTTTGGCAGGTCGTTGAAGCATCGTCACAATTATCCGTTTGTAGCTGGCATTCATTAATATCTGGGTAAAAATGGTAAGGTATTACTAATATTTTTCAAAAGAAGCATGAGCACTTGTCAATATGTTGGGTACTTTTGTACACAGACCTTCTATTGATTTGTATGTCAGTAGTTTTAAAATGTTCATGGTTTGATTAATCGTTTAATTTAAGAAGGGTTGGGGAGAGGGGTTGGGGAGGGGGTGATTGCGATCGACACAATTGAAACCAAAGAAATAGGGTATTTGTATCGATAACAGACGTGTCGTTCCAAGGGTAATTTCTATAGCAATAGCAGTTCCTCTAAACCAAGTACTTCTTCATACGTGTTGAATCAGTGAGTTATTTCTTAGTAGTCTGAGGAAATCACTTTTGCTATAAAACATCATATTTATAATTTAATCATGACGTATAAGTTAATTGTTTACATTGTCTGACGAAAACACTTTCGATAAAAACTATGTCATATTTATAATGTAATGATAACATATAAGCACATTGTTTATATTGTCCCAACAATAAAGAACATCAGGGGCAATCAACTTTTTATATATATTTTTAGAGGTCTGGGGAACACCGTGTTACAATTTCATATATTTGATATTTAGCTTAAAAATGAAAGATTAATATGTTTCAATATTAACAATCAGATTTTTCGGATTTTAACCTTAACGAATTTGTTGGCGCCTCAATAATCAATAATATTGAACAAACCTTCACAGGTGGTAGAGGTCAGTCTTGAGAACCCTGACAGGCAGTTACAAATAAATCCTCCATTTGTATTTTGGCAGGTCGTTGATGCATCGTCACAATTATCCGTTTGTAGCTGGCACTCATTAATATCTGGGTAAAAATGGTAAAGTATTACTAATATTTTTCAAAAGAAGCATGAGCACTTGTCAATATGTTGGGTACTTTTGTACAAAGACCTTCTATTGATTTGTATGTCAGTAGTTTTAAAATGTTCATGGTTTGATTAATCGTTTAATTTAAGAAGGGTTGGGGAGAGGGGGTTGGGGAGGGGTGATTGCGATCGACGCAATTGAAACCAAAGAAATAGGGTATTTGTATCGATAACAGACGTGTCGTTCCAAGGGTCATTTTTAAAGCAAAAACAGTTCCTCTAAACCAAGTACTTTCTTCATACGTGTTGCTTCAGTTAGTTATTTCCTGATAGTCTGAGGAAATCACTTTCGCTACGAAACATCATATTTATAATTTAATCATGACGTATAAGTAAATTGTTTACATTGTCTGATGAAAACAATTTCCATAAAAAACTATGTGATATTTATAATGTAATGATAATATATAAGTACATTGTATATATTGTCCTAACAACAAAGAACATCAGAAGCAATCAACTCTTCTGTTATATTCGGAGGAGTGGGGAACATAGGGTAACAAATTAATTAATTTGATATTTAGCATCAAAGTGAAAGATTAATAGGATTCAACATTAAAAATCAGATTTTTCGGATTTTAACCTTAACGAATTTATTGGCGCTTTAATAATCAATATTATTGAACAAACCTTGACAGGTGGTTGTGGTCAGTCTTGAGAACCCTGGCAGGCAGAGACAATTAAATCCTTCATTCGTATTTTGGCAGGTCGTTGAATCATCGTCACAATTATCCGTTTGTAGCTGGCATTCATTATCATCTGGGTAAATATGGTAAAGTATTACTAATATTTTTTTGCAAAAACAGCATTAGCACGTGACAATATGCTGTGTAACTCTGACCATTAACCTTCTATTGATTTGTATGTTAGTAGTTTTAAAATGTTCATAGTTTGATAAATCGGTTCAATTTTTGTTGAAGGGGGGGGGGGTTGACTGTGGTAGGGATCGACACAAATGAAGTCCAAAGAAATAGGATATTTGATATCGATAACAGACGATGTATTCGGAGGACTGGGGAACACCGTGCTACATATTAATATATTTGATATTTAGCATCAAATTGAAAGATTAATATGATTCAAGGTAAACAATCACATTTCTCGGATTTTATCCTTAACGAATGTATTGCGCCTACATAATCAATATTATTGAACAAACCTTCACAGGTGGTAGAGGTCAGTCTTGAGAACCCTGACAGGCAGTTACAAATAAATCCTCCATTTGTATTTTGGCAGGTCGTTGAAGCATCGTCACAATCATCCGTTTGTAGCTGGCATTCATTAATATCTGGGTAAAAATGGTAAAGTATTACTCATATTTTTCAAAACAAGCATGAACACATGACAATATGCTGTGTTTCTCTGACCATAAACCCTCCATTGATTTGTATGTCAGTAGTTTTAAATGTTCATGGTTTGATTAAACGTTTAATTTTAGAAGGGTTAGGGGGTGGTATGATACCGATAGACACATTTGAAGCCGAAGAAATAAGGTATTCGTTTCGATAACAGACGAGGCGTTCCAAGGGTCATTTCTATAGCAATAACAGCACCCTTAAAGGCATTTAAGGCTCTTCCCAAACGGCGTGCGGCCATCTGAAAAAGTTAACTTTTTGTTGCTTGCAAATACGTTTTGTTCGTGTCGCTACAAAATGCAAACAGTAATGAAACATGAAACCTTGTTATCTTTAGCTGGACCTGAGATATTCATCGCTGTATCGTTTATACACTGAATTTGGGTATTGACCGCAGCTGTATGTACTGACTGTACACTAGTGTCTAATTACCGACGGTAGCAAGCTGCTTGTATTTTCTGGGATCGAGGGTGGTGTCTAACACTTCTGTTACACCTCATTTGAAACTAGGTCAGATTATCAGCATTAGACGTTTCTTTTTGCGTGAGTCTTCACACCCTTTAAACCAAGTACTTCTTCATACGTGTTGCTTAAGTTAGTTATTTCCTAGTAGTCTGAGGAAATCACTTTTGCTATAAAACATCATATTTTTAATTTAATCATGACGTATAAGTTAATTGTTTACATTGTCTGATGAAAACACTTTCGATCAAACATATGTTATATCTATAATGTAATGATAACATATAAGTACATTGTTTATATTGTCCTAAAAATAAAGAACAACAGAAGCAATCAACTCTTCTGTTATATTTGGAGGGGTGGGGAAGACCGTGTTACAAATTAATATATTTGATATCTAGCATCAAAGTGAAAGATTAAAATGATTTAACATTAACAACCACACTCTACGGATTCTTACCTTAACGAATGTATTGGCACCTAAATAATCAATATTATTGAACAAACCTTGGCAGAAAGTAGGGGTCACTCTTGAGAACCCTGGCAGGCAGTTACAAGTAAATCCTGGAATTGTATTTTGGCAGGTCGTTGAAGCATCGTCACAATTATCCGTTTGTAGCTGGCATTCATCAATATCTGGGTAAAATAAGGTACATAACCAATACTTTAAAGGTCTTCTTAATACGATATTTATTACTGAAAATCGTTAAATGCTGAGCAGAAGGCTACAAACCATATGATGTATACAAAGAATTCTAGTTGAGACGAATCTCATGGCATTGGTGTGTTTTTCTGACTTTTCCGGTATGAATTAAGGTGCTGAAACTTGATTGGGTACATCAAATTGTTACTGTTTCGCTCTGTCATATTGTGAAACAACTTCTTTTAGTTTATTTCCCGTTTTGGCGGTTACAAATAATATTTTGCTTAGGGTGTGTCCTTCCAATGTTTAGGTCTGCATCCTGTTGCTATTTTATTATCACTGATATGTTAGCTTTGCTGTGTCACATTTAAGTACAGGTAAAGCAACGTTGGTTATTAAGCTGATTTCCTTTTTCAAATAGCACAGAAACTGTGGGAGGCATATTTGCTAAAGATATGGTTGATTGAATGAAACCAAGTTGACTAATAGTTTCCCTTATTCCAGGAATGGAGTACCTTCCCTAGAAGTTTGAAGAAAATCAGCATAGCCATTTCAGGCGTTTTGACACAAAAATATACATTTGACCTTTAACCACGAGACATTTGACCTCGGTTCCCATTGCAATCACATATGTTGATAGTACGTGACATTTTCATCATACCTGAAGGTTCCATGTATCTTCAATTTTCCAATAGGAGTTATCGAAAAAGTTCGATTTTCACTAAATTTGGTTAGTGTTCAAAAGGTCAAATGTAACCTATATTTTAAGTGTAGTTTTGCTGGTGATGGATGAGATTTGCAGCTCCCTCTTGTTGTAATTACTACAGTCGCTTTTATTCAATCACGTTTTTTACATTTTTCTTAAAAAACGGATGTTTTTCATACAGTTTAGACAATAAGGGACTCGACTGCGCCTCCCCCGTTTCCCCACAACATTTAATTTCACCAATTAACAGGCAGACTAAAGCAATTGATTCCTTCAATAATAGGTAGCCTCAAGTAATTTATTCCTTAACCATTATGATGAATATTCTCAATAATGTTCTCAATTCGTGAAGAAAGTCATTCGTATGTTCCTGTTGCTCACAGTTAGAGAAACATGAATAACACCACAGTTTAATGTGACACTTGCTTCATGATGAATAAGGCTGTTCGCCATTTTAACATCGACTGCTTGCTATGACTGGATAGGCTGAAGAATCCCCATGGACTTGGAAGTGTCTCCTTAATGTCTGTATTGTGTGCGTATTATTTCGCATAACGATTTCCAAGCTACCATTACACAGTTTCTAGTGATGTTGTTCGCACAATCATCACTGAGTCAATTTGCTTATTTGATAACTCAAATAGGTAGCTTTACCATACCACAATTAGGGTATAGTGTCAATCCGACATAAGGGTTAAACATTGTTGAGAAATAGTCCTAACTGGACCTTCTGAAGTGATTCATTTTTCTCCTTTTTGTTTTGTTTTATTTATTTTATTTTAGTATATATATATTTTTTTTTGAGGGGAGGGGGTGGGGGTGTGAAGTTTTCAGTTATCGCCAGTACTTTTGTGCATGGATTTTGAAAGAGGACGAAATCAACTGATGATGGTCTAAATATCGGGATGATCGAATGTGATTTAAGACCGTTTCAGTATATCTGGAGTTAACAAGAAAATTTCGCAACAATGGCTGGCAGATGGGTTAGGAGGGTTCTATGTTAAACGACCTCTTCTAGCTCTTAATGAATGTCTATATATGCTCTAGCGGCATTAAAAAGTGACAAGTTTAGTGTGTACATCAAGGGAGGTATTAATTGTGCAGGTGCGACCACTCCAATACTTACCAATGCAACTGCTAGAAGGTGGTGTTGTTGTTGCAAAGCCTGTTCTACAGTTACAAGTTATTACTCCACCTGCATCTGAACAAATTGTTGTTGAGACGTCACAGCCACCGTTGTTGATCGCACAGCTGACCACGGCTGTTGGAAAACACGATATGTCAGAATTATAATTCAAAGTTGCTATGTCCTTTGCTTTATACTTTAATGATCTTTATCAAACCGAATTTGATAAACACAGCCATATTATCACTATGAGGCTCCAGTTTAAAAGGTATATCTGACAGAAAGTGCATTTTCCTGAACAAAGGAACATACTCCTTACGTATGCAAATTTATCTTTTATAAACGAGCGTTTCCAATGGATATATCTTAGCGAGGGTGTATAATGATTGAGTTATCAAATATGTAAATGATCGATATGATTATTTTCACGATATGATTTGATATATGATTTGGTTGATGATTTGATGATATGATTATCATATATCTGTTTATGATTGTACATCATATATGTATATGATTGGGTTATCATTGTACACGACACATGCAGTATGATAAGCTGGGAATATATTCACAATGTTAAGACTAGCAGTAGCTCTATGCATGTTCAATCACATCCCGATCTTAAGATATTGGGATGCTGTTTATCTTATAATGCAACTAATAACAGTCTGCTTTTCTCACTGCACTATATGTAATTTTCTAATAATATCTTGTCACAAAAGAAACTAATTTCGAGCTAAAGTTTGCGTTAATGCATACATATTGTGGTAAATTTGTCTTTAATGTAAAAATGATCGTATGATCGAGTAGAAGGTTAAACCGACTATTCATTATCTTCAAATGAAATGAACAATAAAGGCCGACAGACATGGCAACATCTATACCACCCTAGTCTTTAAGAAAATGTTCCCGTTTATACCTGTAACTTGATATTTAGATCATGGACGTTTCAACGGATATTCCGGGAGCAGATCATGTAAGCCTGAATATCTTAAAGAAAAAACATATTCCACGCTGCTAATGTTGTTACAAAACCATCTCAGTATATTGTCACTTGACTAGAGTTATGATTGATTGAATGGGACCTACTTTGACTGGCTAAACCCGTGCTTACATCCTTGATATGTGATTCATATATTTTAGCTGTCAACGTTCTCTGTATTTAGAATTTCATATTTTGTAGAATATTATACTACTTGATATGTTGATAAATGTGAATACGTAAATATTACTGATGAAAAACCAAAGCAAGTTACAACTCAATTGACGTCACGAACGGCGATAATAACATTAATAAGGGGTTAATCAACGGTCTAGCGTGCGTTACTCACAGGATTAATGCACGATCGGGGGATAATGCAAGCGATGCACGAGGGCGGAGCCCGAGTGCATCCAGCGATAGCATTAACACCCGGAGTGCATTAATCATGTGAGTAACGCACGCTAGACCGTTGATTAACCCCGTTCATTCATACACTACCATTTGTGTGGGGGAAAAATCATAAAACAAAACATTTTTGGTTACATATAACCAAAGATTTATTAAAGTGATGCCCCGTAATTTTACCGTGCGTTACTCACAGGATTAACCACGGTCAGCTGAACTGAATGGACCAATAGGATTTAGGAATCTTTACTAAGTATGAATGAACATACTGTTATCCATATGCCTTCAAAATAAAATTGATTACTAGAATAAGTCATACGTAGTTTTACTGCGTCACGAGTCACTGCATGACTAATCCCTGCATCTATTCCGACTTAAAACAGTTTATCTGCAGTTTCACCACCCAAATTATTATTATTTTTTAATACATAAAGCAATAATTACCACCTCCACCTTCCCTCACATCCATTCCCAGCCCACCCAGCCCACCGAAGTTATGTACTCCGTTCAAATTCCATCTGCAGAAGATGGTGTTTCTGTTATCAAATGCGTTAGTTGAATGGAATACTCACGGTCGCAACTAAATTGATCCCCCGTGTTGACAAAACCGGATAAGCATTGACAAAGGAAGCCACCTTGTGTATTGATACACATGGTTGAGGTAATGACGCACGGCGGAGGACTAGAAGCACATTCGTTTATATCTGTAAAAAGATGGTGTGTTGTAAACGTTCTCATAGCCCATACCTACATGTTTCCATTTCGATGCATGTAGGCAGTCATGCTAACAGAAGTTTATTACCTTCATATTTTTTAAAGCGATCATACCAACAAAACAGTTATAAAGGATAAAGTCGTCGTATAAACATAGCCTTATTAAAAGTGATAAAAAAACAACTTACAATATTCAGTTTATACAATGCCTTATAATGTACAAACTGTGATGGTAATGTAAGTGAGAATAATAAAGAAGAACACTAAACTTACCAGCGCATGCCAAAAAGTTAACTCTTTCAAATCCAGTCCGACAGTTGCACATGTAACTCCCTATTGTATTAGCACAAGTTGTTGAGGTCGGGTTACAGTCTCCGTTATCTACCGTGCACTCATCAATGTCTACAAAAAATATTTTTGAAGTAAGAAATTAAGAATAATCAAAATGGTAATATATATTAGTATAATTTATAACGAGTAGAGTCCTCGTGCACTCGGGAATATGTAAAATTGACAAACAAATAAATCCAGAAATCCAGAATCGAATGGAGTAAAACATTTACAAACTTTTGATAAGCAATTCACATCAGCATTTGGCTAAGAGGGGAGCGCTGTTACCGAGAAACCAACCTCTCTATTGTGAAGCAAGTTTCTTTCATCTGTCTATCTGTTTATATGTCTATATGTCTATCTGTCTATCTGTCTATCTGCCTAACTGGCTATCTGTCTATCTGTCTATCTGTCTGTCTGTCTATCTGTCTATCTGTCTATCTGTCTTTCTGTCTTTCTGTCTATCTGTCTATCTGTTTATATGTCTATCTGTCTAACTGTCTATCTGTCTATCTATCTAACTGTATGTCTATCTGTCTATCTGTTTTATCTGTCTATCTGTCTTTCTGTCTGTCTGTCTATCTGTCTGTCTGTCTTTCTGTCTATCTATCTGTCTGTCTATCTGTATAACTGTCTATCTGTCTATCCGCTTATCCGTCTATCTGTCTATCCGTCTATCTGTCTATCTGTCTATATGTCTATCTGTCTTTCTGTCTATCTGTCTATCTGTCTTTCTGTCTTTCTGTCTATCTGTCTATCTGCCTATCTGCCTATCTGCCTAACTGCCTATATGTCTATCTGTCTATCCGTCTATCCGTCTATCCGTCTATCTGTCTATCCGTCTACCCGTCTGTCCGTTTGTCCGTCTCTCCGTCTGTCTGTCTGTCTATCTATCTATCTATCTATCTATCTATCTGTCTGTCTGTCTGTCTGTCTGTCTGTCTGTCTGTCTGTATGTCTGTCTATCTATCTATCTATCTATCTAAATATATCTATCTAATCTAGCCTAATTGGTTATAATCAAAAAGATAATAATACTAGAAAGCATCATACCTACATGTTTCCATTTCGATGCGGATAGGCAGTCTTTCTAACGAAGTTTATTACCTATATATTTTTTAAAGCGATCATACCAACAAAACAGCTATAAAGGATAATATCGTCGTATAAACATAGCCTTATTAAAAGTGATGGAACATCAACTTACAGTATTCAATTTTAACATCGCCGAAAAAGGAACAAACTGTGATGGTAATGTAAGTGAGAATAATAGAGAGTATAGAGTCATAGAAATGTAAACTTACCATCGCATTCCAGAAAGGTAACTCTTTCAAATCCAGTCCGACAGTTGCACATGTAACTCCCTATGGTATTAGCACAAGTTGTTGAGGTCGGGTTGCAGTCTCCGTTATTTACCGTGCACTCATCAATGTCTACAAAAAATAGTTTTGAAGTAAGAAATTAAGAATAATCAAAATGGTAATATATTTTAGTATAATTTATAACGAGTAGAGTCCTCGTGCACTCGGGAATATGTACAATTGACAAACAAATAAATCCAGATTCGAATGGAGTAAAACGTTGACAAACTTTTGATAAGCAATTCACATCAGCATTTGTCTAAGAGGGGAGCGCTGTTACCGAGAAACCAACCTCTCTATTGTGAAGCAAGTTTCTTTCATCTGTCTATCTGTTTATATGTCTGTATGTCTATATGTCTATCTGTCTATCTGCCTATCTGTCTATCTGCCGTTATGTCTATCTGTCTATCTGTCTTTCTGTCTATCTGTCTATCTGTCTATCTGTCTATCTGTTTATATGTCTATCTGTCTAACTGTCTATCTGTCTGTCTTTCTGTCTATCTATTTATCTGTATGTCAATCTGTCTATCTGTTTTATCTGTTTTATCTGTCTATCTGTCTATCTGTTTATATGTCTATCTGTCTAACTGTCTATCTGTCTGTCTTTCTGTCTATCTGTCTATCTGTCTGTCTGTCTTTCTGTCTATCTGTCTATCTGTCTGTCTTTCTGTCTATCTATTTATCTGTATGTCTATCTGTCTATCTGTTTTATCTGTCTATCTGTGTATCTGTCTGTCTTTCTGTCTATCTGTCTATCTGTTTATCTGTTTATCTGTTTATCTGTCTATCTGTCTAACTGTCTAACTGTCTATCTGTCTATCTGTCTTTCCGTCTATCTGTGTATCTGTCTATCTGTCTATCTGTCTATCTGTTTATCTGTCTATCTGTATATCTGTCTATCTCTCTATCTGTCTATCTGCCTATCTGCCGATCTGTCTGTCTGTCTATCTGTCTATCTGCCTAACTGTCTATCTGTCTGTCTTTCTGTCTATCTATCTATCTGTCTGTCGATCTGTATAACTGTCTATCTGTCTATATGTCTATCTGCCTATCTGTCTATCTGTCTGTCTTTCTGTCTATCTATCTATCTGTCTGTCTATCTGTATAACTGTCTATTTGTCAATATGTCTATCTGTCTATCCGCTTATCCGTCTATCTGTCTATCTGTCTTTCTGTCTATCTGTCTATCTGTCTTTCTGTCTATCTGTCTGTCTGTCTATCTGTTTATATGTCTATCTGTCTAACTGTCTATCTGTCTGTCTGTCTATCTGTAGAACTGTCTATCTGTCTAACTGTCTATATGTCTGTATTTCTGTCTATCTATCTATCTATCTATCTATCTATCTATCTCTCTGTCTATCTGTATAACTGTCTATCTGTCAATATGTCTATCTGTCTATCTGTCTATCTGTCCATCCACTTATCCGTCTATCTGTCTTTCTGTCTATCTATCTGTCTATCTGTCTTTCTGTCTATCTGTCTGTCTGTCTATCTGTTTATCTGTCTATTTGTCTAACTGTCTATCTGTCTGTCTGTCTATCTGTCTGTCTGTCTATCTGTCTAACTGGCTATCTGTCTAACTGTCTATATGTCTGTCTTTCTGTCTATCTATCTATCTGTCTGTCTATCTGTATAACTGTCTACATGTCAATATGTCTAACTGTTTATCTGTCTGTCTTTCTGTCTATCTATTTATCTGTATGTCTATCCGTCTATATGTCTATCTGTCTATATGTCTATCTGCCTATCTGTCTATCTGTCTATCTGTCTTTTTGTCTATCAGCCTATCTGCCTAACTGCCTATATGTCTATCTGTCTATCCGTCTACCCGTCTACCCGTCTGTATGTCTGTCAGTCTGTCCGTCTGTCTTTCTGTCTATCTGTTTATCTGTCTATCTGTATATCTGTCTATCTCTCTATCTGTCTATCTGCCTATCTGCCTATCTGTCTGTCTGTCTATCTGTCTATCTGCCTAACTGTCTAGCTGTCTATCTGTCTATCCGTCTAACTGTATATCTGTCTGTCTTTCTGTCTATCTATCTATTTGTCTGTCTATCTATATAACTGTCTATCTGTCTATCTGTCTGTCTTTCTGTCTATCTATCTATCTGTCTGTCTATCTGTATAACTGTCTATCTGTCTATATGTCTATCTGTCTATCTGTGTATCCGCTTATCCGTCTATCTGTCTATCTGTCTAACTGTCTATATGTCAATCTGTCTAATTGTCTATATGTCTGTCTTTCTGTTTATCTATCTATCTGTCTGTCATTCTGTATAACTGTCTATCTGTCAATATGTCTATCTGTCTATCTGTCTATCCGCTTATCCGTCTATCTGTCTATCCGTCTATCTGTCTATCTTTCTATATGTCTATCTGTCTATCTGTCTATCGGTCTTTCTGTCTATCAGTCTATCTGCCTATCTGCCTATCTGCCTAACTGACTATATGTCTATCTGTCTATCCGTCTGTATGTCTGTCTGTCCGTCTATCCGTCTGTCCGTCCGTCTGTCAGTCTGTCTTTCTGTCTATCTGTCTATCTATCTGTATATCTGTGTATCTGTATAACTGTCTATCTGTCAATATGTCTATCTGTCTATCTGTCTATCTGTCTATCCGTCTATCCGTCTATCCGTATATCCGTATATATGTCTATCTGTCTTTCTGTCTATCAGTCTATCTGTTTATCTGCCTATCTGCCTAACTGCCTATATGTCTATCTGTCTGTCTGTCGTTCTGTCTATCTATCTGTCTTTCTGTCTATCGTCTATCTGTTTATATGTCTATCTGTGTATCTGTCTGTCTTTCTGTCTATCTATTTATCTGTATGTCTATCTGTCTATCTGTTTTATTTGTCTATCTGTCTATCTGTCTTTCTGTCTATCTGTCTATCTGTCTGTCTTTCTGTCTATCTATCTATCTATCTATATGTCTATCTGTTTCATCTGTCTATCTGTCTATCTGCATATCTGTCTATCTGTCTATCTGTCAATATGTCTATATCAATTTATCTGTATATCTATCTGTCTATCTGTTTTATCTGTCTATCTGTCTATCTGTCTGTCTTTCTGTCTATCTGTCTATCTGTTTTATCTGTCTATCTGTTTATCTGTTTATCTGTCTATCTGTCTATCTGCATATCTGTCTATCTGTCTATCTGTCTTTCTGTCTAATTGTCTATCTGTTTATATGTCTATCTGTCTAACTGTCTATCTGTCTGTCTTTCTGTCTATCAATTTATCTGTATATCTATCTGTCTATCTGTTTTATCTGTCTATCTGTCTATCTGTCTGTCTTTCTGTCTATCTGTCTGTCTTTCTGTCTATCTGTCTATCTGTTTTATCTGTCTATCTGTTTATCTGTTTATCTGTCTATCTGTCTATCTGTCTATCTGTATATCTGTCTATCTCTATATCTGTCTATCTGCCTATCTGTCTGTCTGTCTATCTGTCCATCTGCCTAACTGTCTAACTGTCTATCTGTCTATCTGTCTAACTGTCTATCTGTCTATCTGTCTGTCTTTCTTTCTGTCTATCTATCTATCTGTCTGTCTATCTGTATAACTGTCTATCTGTCTATCTGTCTGTCTTTCTGTCTATCTATCTATCTGTCTGTCTATCTGTATAACTGTTTATCTGTCTATATGTCTATCTGTCTATCTGTGTATCCGCTTATCCGTCTATCTGTCTATCTGTCTAACTGTCTATATGTCAATCTGTCTAATTGTCTATATGTCTGTCTTTCTGTTTATCTATCTATCTGTCTGTCATTCTGTATAACTGTCTATCTGTCAATATGTCTATCTGTCTATCTGTCTATCCGCTTATCCGTCTATCTGTCTATCCGTCTATCTGTCTATCTTTCTATATGTCTATCTGTCTATCTGTCTATCGGTCTTTCTGTCTATCAGTCTATCTGCCTATCTGCCTATCTGCCTAACTGACTATATGTCTATCTGTCTATCCGTCTGTCTGTCCGTCTATCCGTCTGTCCGTCCGTCTGTCAGTCTGTCTTTCTGTCTATCTGTCTATCTATCTGTATGTCTGTGTATCTGTATAACTGTCTATCTGTCAATATGTCTATCTGTCTATCTGTCTATCTGTCTATCCGTCTATCCGTCTATCCGTATATCCGTATATATGTCTATCTGTCTTTCTGTCTATCAGTCTATCTGTTTATCTGCCTATCTGCCTAACTGCCTATATGTCTATCTGTCTGTCTGTCGTTCTGTCTATCTATCTGTCTTTCTGTCTATCGTCTATCTGTTTATATGTCTATCTGTGTATCTGTCTGTCTTTCTGTCTATCTATTTATCTGTATGTCTATCTGTCTATCTGTTTTATTTGTCTATCTGTCTATCTGTCTTTCTGTCTATCTGTCTATCTGTCTGTCTTTCTGTCTATCTATCTATCTATCTATATGTCTATCTGTTTCATCTGTCTATCTGTCTATCTGCATATCTGTCTATCTGTCTTTCTGTCTAATTGTCTATCTGTTTATATGTCTATCTGTCTAACTGTCTATCTGTCTGTCTTTCTGTCTATCAATTTATCTGTATATCTATCTGTCTATCTGTTTTATCTGTCTATCTGTCTATCTGTCTGTCTTTCTGTCTATCTGTCTATCTGTTTTATCTGTCTATCTGTTTATCTGTTTATCTGTCTATCTGTCTACCTGTCTATCTGTATATCTGTCTATCTCTATATCTGTCTATCTGCCTATCTGTCTGTCTGTCTATCTGTCCATCTGCCTAACTGTCTAACTGTCTATCTGTCTATCTGTCTAACTGTCTATCTGTCTATCTGTCTGTCTTTCTTTCTGTCTATCTATCTATCTGTCTGTCTATCTGTATAACTGTCTATCTGTCTATATGTCTATCTGTCTAACTGTCTATCTGTCTAACTGTCTATCTGTCTGTCTTTCTGTCTATCTATCTATCTGTCTGTCTATCTGTATAACTGTCTATATGTCAATATGTCTATCTGTCTATCCACTTATCCGTCTATATGTCTGTCCGTCTGACTGTCTATCTGTCTATATGTCTTTCTGTCTATCTGTCTGTCTTTCTGTCTATTTGTTTTATTTGTCTGTCTTTCTGTCTATCTGTCTATTTGTCTTTCTGTCTGGAGTAAAACATTTACAAACTTTTGATAAGCAATTCACATCAGCATTTGGCTAAGAGGGGAGCGCTGTTACCGAGAAACCAACCTCTCTATTGTGAAGCAAGTTTCTTTCATCTGTCTATCTGTTTATATGTCTGTATGTCTATCTGTCTATCTGCACAACTGCCTATCTGTCTATCTGTCTTTCTGTCTATCTGTCTATCTGTTTATATGTCTATCTGTCTTTCTGTCTATCTGTCTATCTGTTTATATGTCTATCTGTCTAACTGTCTATCTGTTTATATGTCTATCTGTCTAACTGTCTATCTGTTTTATCTGTCTGTCTTTCTGTCTATCAATGTATCTGTATGTATATATGTCTATCTGTTTTATCTGTCTATCTGTATATCTGTCTATCTATCTGTCTATCTGTCTTTCTGTCTATATGTCTATCTGTCTTTCTGTATATCTGTCTATCTCTCTATCTGTCTATCTGCCTATCTGCCTATCTGTCTGTCTGTCTATCTGTCTATCGCCTAACTGTCTAACTGTCTATCTGTGAATCTGTCTATCTGTCTATCTCTCTATCTGTCCATCTGCCTATCGGCCTATCTGTCTGTCTGTCTATCTGTCTAACCGTCTATCTGTCTATCTGTCTGTCTATCTGTATAACTGTCTATCTGTCTATATGTCTATCTGTCTATCTGTATATCTTTCTATCTGTCTATCTGTCGTTCTATCTTTCTGTCTATCTGTCTATCTGTTTATATGTCTATCTGTCTAACTGTCTATCTGTCTATCTGTCTAACTGTTTATCTGTCTATCTGTCTTTCTCTCTATCTATCTATCTGTCTGTCTATCTGTTTAACTGTCTATCTGTCTATATGTCTATCTGTCTATCTGTATATCTTTCTATCTGTCTATCTGTCGTTCTGTCTTTCTGTCTATCTGTCTATCTGTTTATATGTCTATCTGTCTAACTGTCTATCTGTCTGTCTTTCTGTCTATCTATTTATCTGTATTTCTATCTGTCTATCTGTTTTATCTGTCTATCTGTCTTTCTGTCTATCTGTCTATCTGTGTATCTGTGTATCTGTCTGTCTTTCTGTCTATCTGTCTATCTGTCTTTTTGTCTATCTGTATATTTGTCTATCTGTCTTTCTGTCTATCTGTGTATCTGTGTATCTGTATATCTGTCTATCTCTCTATCTGTCTATCTGCCTATCTGCCTATCTGTCTGTCTGTCTATCTGTCTATCTGCCTAACTGTCTAACTGTCTATCTGTGAATCTGTCTATCTGTCTATCTCTCTTTCTGTCCATCTGCCTATCTGCCTATCTGTCTGTCTGTCTATCTGTCTAACCGTCTATCTGTCTATCTGTCTAACTGTTTATCTGTCTATCTGTCTAACTGTCTGTCTGTCTGCCTGTCTGCCTGCCTGCCTGCCTGTCTGTCTGTCTGCCTGTCTGTCTGTCTGTCTATCTGTCTATCTGTCTATCTGTCTATCTATCTGTCTATCTATCTATCTGTCTATCTATCTATCTATCTATCTATCTATCTATCTATCTATCTATCTATCTATCTATCTATCTATCTATCTATCTATCTATCTATCTATCTATCTATCTGTCTATCTGTCTGTCTGTCTGTCTGTCTGTCTGTCTGTCTGTCTGTCTGTCTGTCTTTCTATCTATCTGTCTGTCTGTCTATCTATCTATCTATCTATCTATCTATCTGTCTGTCTATCTATCTATCTATCTGTCTGTCTGTATGTCTGTCTATCTATCTATCTATCTATCTAAATATATCTATCTAATCTAGCCTAATTCGTTATAATCAAAAAGATAATAATAATAGAAAGCATCATACCTACATGTTTCCACTTCGATGCGGATAGGCAGTCTTTCTAACGAAGTTTATTACCTATATATTTTTTAAAGCGATCATACCAACAAAACAGTTATAAAGGATAAAATCGTCGTATAAACATAGCCTTATTAAAAGTGATGGAACATCAACTTACAGTATTCAATTTTAACATCGCCGAAAAAGGAACAAACTGTGATGGTAATGTAAGTGAGAATAATAGAGAGTATAGAGTCATAGAAATGCAAACTTACCATCGCATTCCAGAAAGGTAACTCTTTCAAATCCAGTCTGACAGTTGCACATGTAACTCCCTATGGTATTAGCACAAGTTGTTGAGGTCGGGTTACAGTCTCCGTTATTTACCGTGCACTCATCCATGTCTACAAAAATATTTTTGAAGTAAGAAATTAAGAATAATCAAAATGGTAATATATATTAGTGCAATTTAAAACGAATAGAGTCCTCGTGCACTCGGGAAAATGTAAAATTGACAACAAATAAATCCAGAAATCCAGAATCGAATGGAGTAAAACATTTACAAACTTTTGGTAAGCACCTCACATCAGCATTAGGCCTAGAGGGGAGCGCTGTTAGCAAGAGACCATCCTTTCTATTTTGAAGCAATTGTATTCTTACATTCTCCCTGTAATGAGTTGTGCCTTTCATAACTCAGTACTGTAAGGATTCGAACAAAGTATGACTGCTTTTCGGAGACTTAACGTATAATCTCACCAGAGCCTTACCAACCCCCCCCCCCCCCCCCCAAAAAAACAGGAGTACACACAGATTCCACGACTAACTCACTTGTATTTGTTGCTTATATCAAAATGCAGAAAATCAGAAGGGCCCCTCACTATTGCTATCCTCAGCCACACCCACCGAATAAGTAATGGAAAAGTATATGTCATTGTATCCCCTTACTCTCACAACCATTTCATCTTCTTTAATATTCCGTCCACAAAAGATGATGTTGACTTTTCTAGCATAAACTTCAGTTTTACTAAAATATTCACCGGGCGTTGGAACTATAGTGGAAATCTCCTACGTTGTCAAATTCAGTCCTTTCTTAACAGCGTTCTCGTTCGTCCGTCGATAATTTACTTCATACTTTCCAACAGCTGCCCGTTGTTGTTGGGTATTCACATGGAGGCTGTGCTTTCCTTATCAGGGCGGTGATGGTGGGACACATAGAGGGTACGGATACGATGGACTTTGCACTGTCCTCCTTCAGACACGGCACGATAGTCTCAAAGACGTTTGGAAAAATACTGACATACTTTCATACACTTGGAAGGATACGGCCTCTCGCTCATTTCCATGCACCCGCCTATCTAAACAAGCCCCCCTTCCCATCCCCGTTTGAGTATATATACTCACCGTCGCATGGCCCTGTAGTTGATGATAGAACGAACCCGGTCGGGCAGTCACAGGTTTCCGAAATGTCGTTACAAAATATAACATTGTTAATGCCGGTGTCACATTGGATATCGTTGCAAGAATCTAGAAGAGAAAATATGTTAGCAATATGTACTTAATAGTTCCATATATACACAGCAGTCAGGGAACTTTGTTTTATGTCGATAAAAATGTAAGAAAAGGGCATTCTGAAGTATACCTATGACTTGTAATGTTTTGTAAATGTAAAGTGACTACAGTGTGAAGGAAGTTAGGAAGATCATTAAATATTGACGTATATTTTAAAAATCTGTAATTTATTCACTTTAATAAATGAACACATTCTTTCTTTATCATATAGTCATTTTTTAAAGGGTTTTGGAGACATTCGGCAGAAACAGTTATGATAAGTGATTATATATAGTGAGACCGCATTCAAATTATACTGACGTGCTTTATGGAACCTGTATGATGTGTCTTTACCATAACATCATGCGGATTGCCATCTTCCGGCTAAGATATAATACACAAATATGTTCCTAGGAAACCCATGCCAGATAAACCATTCATAAACCACAGAATACATACCGCTTGGGGTAGATTCCGCAGTTGTCATTTCTGTTGATCCTGCTGTTGATCCTTCCGTTGATCCTTCCGCTGATCCTCGTGTTGATCCTTCCGTTGACCCTTCCGTTGACCCTTCCGTTGACCCTTCCGTTGTGGCCATCACATTTGTAGATGGGAATTGACATTCTTAAAATGATAATATCATTAATAATATGATTAGTAATAATAATAATAATTATAATAACAATAATCGTCATCGTCATCGTCATCGTCATCGTCATCGTCGTCGTCGTCGCCGTCATCATCGTAATTGTCTAGTCTTTCATCTCATTTATTCATGAATGTGAAATGTGGTATATACTTGTATTTACAGTGCTGATAACAACACAGATAGGACATTGTTATATACATCTCATTAGATATTATATAGGAATTATTTACCTGACAGTCCCAAAATAGATGTTCAAATGTTTCTGTATCCATTTTACAGCAAGTGCAGACAAGGCTATTAATTAATTTCAGTAAATAAAGAAGCCTATTGGCAGCAAGAAGGCCGTGTAGAAATGGAAATTACTGAATTGACTGAACATTGGCCTCATAGAGAGTACGAAAAAGGTTTCTGAAATTGTTAATCATCATTGGGATTAAAGAACGAGTTCTACTTATCACAAGCACGAGTAGGAACAGAAAGAGGCCGGATTAAGAAAGAGAGTAAAAATCGCTTTGAAATATACTTGGTGTATTAAGAAATAGCATTTACAAGAGGATAACATGGAGCGCTGGATAACCCATCCTGCAAGGAACTTCTCTAAGCAGGAGGAATTGCAGAAAGTATACAAACAAAGCGAAGGGGGACCTTGTCAGATGAAGTTTATCGCAAAACTGAGTAAACGAAATGGCAATGATGATGATGATGATGATGATGATGATGATGATGATGATGATGATGATGATGATGATGATGATGATGATGATGATGATGATGATGATGATGATGATGATGATGATGATGATGATGATGATGATGATGATGATGATGATGATGATGATGATGATGATGATGATGATGATGATGATGATGATGATGATGATGATGTAAACTTTGGCAGCAGGGTGTATCGAGATTACAAATGAATAAATTGACACTATAACTTGCAATGCTAAAAATAAACATCCAAACTATTGGAAAATAATACCATGAAGAAATATCCATTGAAAAATACATACCTCTCTCACAAATGAAGTTTGTAAAGGACTCGGTGCATGGTAGTCTTTGCAAACGTCCGCTATCCTTGCCGTTCAATACGAAGCAAGACCCGCCTATCCCAGATAGGTCACTGTTTAAACATCAAAAGTACAATATTTTTTGACGAATTTCAAGCGTTTGCACATATACGATGTACATACTACTACATACTATGTTTTTGTATATACTTTGTATTTGTAAATACCATGTATATTTGTACATATATACTATGCACACTCTTTTGAAGAGATGGATTTCCAGCATTTGTACATATTAGGCATATACTTTCTTCCTCCTTTGTTACTAAGATGAAACTGAATGAAAACTGAATCGTACCTAGATGTTTCTTCTGAGGAGAGAGATATAGTAATAGGAAAAGTCGTCTCTTCGGTCGTTATTCGATTCCATTTGCGACGAGTATTCGACCATTACTTGACTGTACTCGACCTGTTCCTCGTTGAGTTTGGCTTGTAATCGGGAAATTTTGGAATCGAGTGTTAATACTAGTGCAGACAGAAGTATACCCTCAGTCGAGCTTTATAATGTGTACCTGTGTTCAGCCACATACACTCATACCAAGGTTGTAACCAGATATCTGATCAACTTAAGTCAGTCCCCTGAAATTTCACGTTTCCCCCTCCGTTGCCCTATTACGTACTTTGAATCACATGTACTGTCGTCAAAACGAACTTTTTTTACCACCATTTAATAACAAACTCTATGAGATATTGTGTGAGTTGCAGCTTCGAAGGCACGGAAGTATTATAGTGATGTGAAGTCCTAAGCCAATACTCAGGACGAATGGTACGCTTCTTACTTAATTACTATAAAGCAAGTTTCAGTGGAGTCGAGAGCCATACGTCAGACCCCACTAGATGTCACCGAGCCCCTCTTTGAAGCCTTTGTTTTGATTATATTATGAAACCGAGCACAAAGAAATATTATCCCATATTTTCTCCGCTCACTAATAGATCCCGGGCCCAGGGGTTGCCCATGCACCCCCACCCCCCTGACCCTCTCTCGCCAGGTCTGATAAACCAAAGAGGATAATACTACATACTACCGCAACGTCATTCCAATTGCTTTGAATTTCCCCAGAGCATCTACCGCTGTGAAGATCAAGGTTCAGCCTTGCTTACGTCGTATTGTTGGAGAGATATAGACAAGGTCTATAGAATTGACGATAGTTATGTTGAACATAGAACTGATTTATAATTATTGCAAGTATATTTACTCTTGGATGTAACTGATCAATATAACTTTCGTGTGGATTTACATTATATTACGTAATATACAATAAACTATAAGACACCAACAGAGGAGGTACGTGAAACGTCTGGGGCAGCGAAGCTATACTAACAAAGCCAAATAGACTTGTCCAAATTCCCATACAAATAGGAGCACTGACATAAGGTGAGCACGTTGGGAGCCTCCTTACAAGCTGAGATTCGTTATATATGGTGTTGAGATTCACAAGTCAGTGCTGTTTGATAGACTAGTATATATAATGACACATTGCACGTATACACATATGAAACTCGTTGAATTGAATGCGTATACAAAACATAATTTGATTTACTTATTGGAAATCCGACTTTCTCGAGACTGAGGAATGTTTCATATTAGTTGTCCTTTCTCCTCTTCCTTTATTCCACTATTAATTTCTTCTTTCTCAACCAACCTAATAGTCTCACGCATCTTATACCATGTTTGAAATGTTCCGTTTCTTGTCGGGTAAAAGAACAAACAATATATCTAATGGATTGACGACATTTGCAAAGTTCTTTAGACCAAATACTTACGGGACGGTTGGTTCACTTCTATCTGGCCATCGCAGTGTCCCCGATCCATCATCTTGCAAACCCACCAAATACGCTTGGTTGGTGTCGGGTATATTTGCTGCTATTGAAGCCTAGAAGAAACCAGTTCCATATTATCGGTAGTCTACTTGTTTCTATATTTCTATATTGCTATATAAGCCACCACAATGATGTTTTTTTTTTGTTTTTTTGTTATGCAGGTTAAGTTAAAGCAAAGTCAAGATTCATCTTATCATAGGTGATTGAGATACATGTGATGAACAACTCTCCCATACACCATATTAGACAAGAATCTCGGGTTAGGGTATATATCACTAGTTAGAAGATCCTTCTCAATTAACTCTGAAGAGCGTAACAGGTCGAAACATGTCGCCATGTGTATTAGACAAGAATCTCGGGTTTGGGTATATATCACTAGTTAGAAGATCCTTCTCAATTAACTCTGAAGAGCGTAACAGGTCGAAACATGTCGCCATGTGTATTAGTAGAATCTCGGGTTAGGGTATATATCACTAGTTAGAAGATCCTTCTCAATTAACTCTGAAGAGCGTAACAGGTCGAAACATGTCGCCATGTGTATTAGTAGAATCTCGGGTTAGGGTATATATCACTAGTTAGAAGATCCTTCTCAATTAACTCTGAAGAGCCTAACAGGTCGAAACATGTCGCCATGTGTATTAGTAGTGCTTGGAAGCTTTATTATTATTTTTTTTGATAATGCATGTCTCCTTTCATTGTTTTGTTTTTAAATGCATGTTTCCTTTCATTGGGTAGTATGCAGGGTGGAATCTACTAAATTTAGTTTAGCAAGAGTTAATAGCAGTCTCACGTGTGTACGTGGGTTTGTGTGTGATTGTTTGTGTTTTTATTTTTGGAAACCCTAATTTTGGTAGTGTAAGGCGTCTCTGTGTTCTATGGGTAATTTACCAATTAGCGACCATAATTTACGAATTTGGATCCAATACTCGCCCGGTGACAAAGATCAAAATATATACACAAACGTCATGGATTGCCCTGAGAACAGTTCTATCTCAACTGTAAATTGGATTTTCTGCTAAAACATTGAAAAACTCACAAAGTTGCAGTCGTAAAAATTCGCTCTAGCAAGCGTTCCCCCTTCTAGTGCACATTCATCCGCAGCTCCAGTAAACGTGAACCCTGGGTTAATGTTTGAATAATATCGATAACATCTGTCGTTTATCGGTGTCCAATCGGGTGGACAAAGCAAATCTGGAAATGCTGAAAAGATACATAATTAACACCTGTGAAGCATCTTATATACAACATATTCATAACCACTGTATATATCGCAGACATTACATAAATATAGTCACACAACGCTCTTACTTGGTCAAATCTAAGACTGGGTCCTTGCGTGGGTTGAAATTTTGTAAGCTTCACAACCATGAAAAAACTGTGGCGATTGGTTAAGTAGTTTTTCTCAGACACACCTGTTGTTTGTTACGGAACCAATTAACAAAGTGCCAACAAATAGCTCATTGATATGCAACATTTGTCAACAAAGATCACGTGAGCCTTTTCATAGTTTCGTTACGTGTTTCTTAAATTACATAAGTACATGCACATTTACTCGTGCTCTTACAACTGGCAATGGTACTCGGCGATCTTGTACTCGTAATCGCTTAATCGTAATTTGTACTTACCATTTGCTGGTCGTAGTGCGCATATGAACCTTGCCGTGTAGCTCACACAGTCTCTGGCCATTAGGTCTCCATTCAAGAATACCCAACAACATGGGGACGGTGAACAAGCACCCAAGACTCTGAGAGACAAGGAAATGAAGAATGTTGAAACGTTGTTGTCATCACCGGTGGTGCCTCCCCCACCCACATACTCCCACAACCCAAAAATAAGTGGGTGATCCCTGATAGGTAACATTTAAAAAAAACATAGTGTACATTTCATAAATATATAACATGTCCTTCGTCAACATCGTTACAAAAAGTTACCAAATAAAGTGTTACTTTGCATCTAGGTACCTTCTAGGTGGGACACCCTCCCACCCCCCCCCCCCCCTTCCAAAAAAATCGCCCAACCCAGCGAACCAAACCGTGGTGGAAGTTGCGTCCCCGGATCGTCGACATCGTCAAAATAGTTAAAAAAAGGAAGCAAGGGTCGTGCGCAAGTTTGCATGAGAGGTTCAGCTGTTAGGAGTATAAGAGCTATAGGGATAAATTAATCGTAATGAGCACACACAACAAAAACAGACTTCACTCCGATTGTCAGTTTGGGGAGAAAACATGGGGTTTGTAGATCAAACATTTAAAAAAATTTCAGGTGCGACATCCATATATATCTTTCCTGACCCAGCTTAGACGAATATACAACAACAACTGGGGACACAAAGAATGAGTAAAATATCTCTCAAAGAAACGAGTTATGACACTTTGTTTCGAGTAAAGTTGATACATATTATACAATACTAGGTATACATACTTAACATATCAGTTTTGTTTTGTCGCATTTCATGTACAACTGTGCGCGTCCCCACGCAAACCCCTTCCAATGGAAAACTGTATAGACATGAACCTTTTTAGCGCTCGTGTGATGTCGTACATGACTGATATGATTTCATACATGGATTTTCATGTACACCCGAGTGTACACTACTGATTAGAGGAGGGGAAAATTAACAATGAAAGTTGTACATAGGGACATGGATGGATTTCCAGGCCATGTTTTTTTTTCTACAGTGAACAATAGGGTTGAACTTTTGACCTCGAGGTGTTTAATCAAACCTATCTGGATTGACATAATACGTGGCTGACTGAATGCGTCATAGTGTAAACTAGCCAATGATATCATTTGCTATTACATTTCTGACACTCCCACATAGGAACTTAGCCCTTGCAACAAAAACGTCCCCTCCCCTCCCCCCCCCCCCCCTCAAAAAAAATATATGACTTCATATTCACGCTCGCCTCGCCTTGAATATCTGTGCACAGTGCATATGCGTTCGTTTACGTAGGTGTGCACGCACTCGATATGAATATCTCGTACGTGCATGTGTACACACGCAATCGTACAAGCCCCGCCCCCCCCCCCCCATTCAACCAATCGGGATATAGAATGAGACAATAGATGCATTTCTCATTGGGTTGGCTGGACTATTAACAGCTGTGAAATTGACAGTGGAAATACGACTCTTCCATTGAAACAAATTGATATGATGGCGTAATCTCCCCCCCCCCCCCCCCATCTCTCTTTCTCTTTCTCTCACACCATTTTTAGACATATCTGGGCTATCAAATAACTTTATAGTTAGGCCTACAAACAACATTGTGCTAATAACGACGGTATTTGAAATGTTTTGTATGCGGTTGAAAAAATAAGGGATAGCGTACACAAACCCACATCCCCCTGGTCCCATCCCTGTGATGTTTTAGTGATAAACATGTATACATTATCTTGTCATGCGGAATGCCTAAAACTTAACATTAAACTGTTTGATATCACGTGGTAAACTGGAATACATTATTAATTTCCAAAGCAAACGATTATAGCAGAGCTTATTCAATCACACAATATGGTAGGATACTGTTTTACAGTAACTAGTTCAGTAAAATTAGTGTAAAAGATCGACGTCACAGTTGTCTTTTATGTCTTCTGTTAATATTTTTCGTTTTAATTTTGGATAAAGTAAAAGATAGATACTCACGGTGCGCCTACTTGTGGAAAAGGAACGAAGGCAGAACAATCTAGTAACCATTCGGGAGCTGTTGCAATGCATGCGTCTGTTAGCCCGACAAAATACTCCAAGTTAGGATTAGGATTAGGCTACATAGGTGGAAAAGTGTAAATTTAGCTTATTTTGAATTCAAATCATCGAAATAAAATAGAAAATATAACTAAACAGTCTATCAGAACTCTTTTTTTTGTGACGTGGTAATCACATTTTGAATCGACTCTGTCTTTCACGATTTTAATGGCAATTAACTCAGTATATGGACATTGTTATACTGAAATCATTCGGAATTTAACACATTTAAGGCCCGGTCACACTACAGCGATATTTTATCGGAATACGGTCCGATTTTTCCGATTTTAGGCCGAAGAGTGAGGTTTGTGGTAGTGAATGTAATGAATGCAGTGGAATATTCGAATACCTACTTCAAATCTGAGGGGTTCTAGAACTGACTACATTCTGAAGTGACGTCACATCGAAAAACGATAAAAATCGGAAGAGAAATCGGATAGCTATCCGATAAAAGGAAACGGAGTCAATATCAAAAGTTAGGAGAGGGCTATTCCACATCAGAATGGCTCAACAGATAGCAAATCAGGTCCTTTATCCCTGTGGCTATAGAAGACCCGAACGGAAAACAGGCTGTTTCGATTCCTCCGGGAAAATCGGATAGTATTCCGATAAAAAATCGGTATAGTGTGACCGGGCCTTTAAAGTGCCTTTAAGGCCCGGTCACACTACAGCGATATTTTATCGGAATACGGTCCGATTTTTCCGATTTTAGGCCGAAGAGTGAGGTTTGTGGTACACTCTTAAAACGTTGGTTAAAAAAAGAATGGTATAGGACCCCCGTGCACTTAATTGGTTAGTTTGTACCCTTAAGTTGGTTAACCGGCAGATTTTGGGCCATTCCAATAAGTATGTACATTTCACAGTCCGACGTTTAACCAACTTGTTTATAACTTTACCGCTCACTGAGTAAAAAATTCGCGCGTACACATATATGTACACTGTACGTACATCAGTGCAGCATCTATAACACACACTACATAACACGTCATGCATAGTACGATCCCTGACAGGGTGGTTTAGTAATCAAGAATACAGCTAACGCCATGGCAGATATCGAAGACAGTGCTGTCTTGATTTTCTTGAAAAAATACCAGGTCGAGTCTCTACATGAAACTTTTATCGGTAAGTGTAGCTTAACATCGGTAAAAAGTATGAACTTATGTGGGCACTGAGACCCCCAGTGACAGTATAACGTTAGGCTCATAGGCCAACGTTAGGCTTATACTAGGCTAACGTTAATACTAGTACTATACTAGTATGCCTAATACTAACACTAGTAATATTAGTAACAGTATACTACTAAACTGCCACTGAGTTTAACACAGTGCTTTAATCGATGTTAAATGTTATGAATCTTTTTCGTGTTTTTCACCATATAGTGTTGTTCGTGTAAACGACATAGGCCTAGGCCTAATTATTAATGAAAATGTTGTATCCTATTAAAGTCCAAATACAAAAACTTCGACCTACTGTCTATAGCCTAGCCTAATGTATACACCCTATTTTCAAGTGCCCTGGAGACCAAGAGATATTTTTAATAGAATTTATAATAAAAATTATTCAATATGGTTATGTTTCTGAATGGATTGTTTCAATTGTCAATAGATAGGCCTAGGATACAATTTGCTGTATTGTTATCAACATTTTACCTATTTCCTTTTAATCTACAGGCCAAGCTCCTTATTAAGGCAGCGTTAGCAGCTCAGCAGTTGTTGATTTGTTTCCCTTTCTAAAGGATCCAGAATCTCCCTTGGGTTATGTAAGCATGTTTATGTTCTAATATCCCTCAGCTTAGTTGTCATTAGCCATAGTATAGACCACTTTCGTTGTTGTGTTGAGGTGACTAGTTTAATTTTCCTGCCCTTTCAAAATGTCTCTAAAATGTGGACCACAACACACTGCCCACAATATCACTACTTTTTGTCATCTGTAGTCAAGTAATATAATCTTCTGTGGGTTCTACCAAGTAATTTGTTCATCTCATAGAGGACTGTGATACTGAAATCTATTTTCAATACTATCAGGATTATATAGGCATCATTTAACTGAATAATTTGTAATTGAAGTCAGCACTAGGGTGACAAGGCCTTTTAATATGTTAAAAATATCAAAATGGTTGTTCAATTGTCACATTGGGAAATCCAAAAACTGTAACATAGGCACTGGTTTTCAGTGGGCTTCATCTCTCAATCTAACCAAGGTATTAATGAAGTTTGTTGTTCAGCAGGTACCCTCATTATTCCATAAAATATCAGAATTCTGCAACTTATTGATTATATTGGCAATTAGGGTCAAACCCATTACTTTTAGGCTAATCACTTAAAATCAATTGTCATAGTGTCCCCTGGGACAATACTGTTTCATCAGTAAGCATACAAAATTATGTGAGGACAGTATGGAGTGCCACAGTGTCCTTAGTCATAGCGTCCATATTGTTGTCGTGCAGTTGTAGACATGTACAAGACATGTTTGTGGTTTGCTGGCTAAAAGCCTATGTTTCAACCAGCTAGGAAGTTTTAAATGTTGGTGTACAACAGCTTTACATGTAGATCAATAGGTCTTTTTCTGAGTTGACTTGAATTTTGCTACCATACTTCAGTTTGATAAAAGAGTATGCTGATTTCATGTGCAGGAACCATGGTATTGCAAAGGTGCTGCAGGACGACCGGCGACAGGGTATCTAGAAGAGCACCTAAGTTACGTACGTAAAAAGAAGATTGCCATGGTGAAAGATTCCCCCGGTGCATCAAGTCCACCTACTCCTTTGACTAAAGTGTCCACTCCACCAAAATTGAGAGGTGTGTAATAGGTTTTACCTACTATTCTCAGGATTTGACTTATCTCTCATGCCATGACAATGATCAAAGACTGGGTTATACCTACCACAACCATTGGTAACTTCAAAATTTGATGTTAAGGCATCTCTGTTTAGTAGGAAATATATGTTTTTATTGTCCTTGCCAGAAGCTGTTCTGGAGAACAAAGAGGAATTGGTGATGATGACTGAGTGGCTGAAATGTAACATGGAACCAAGAGAGAAAGTATTGGACTTCATGAGGCAAACTGCAGTTTAAAGACAACAGCAGATCAAAGACCACTCAACTAACATTTCAGATATTCTGAAAGAGTATCAAAGGTTGTTAGACCGTGGAATGGTAACTATCAAATTTGATTTTTTGCTGCTTAATTACAGAGAAATACGTAGGTGGTTTTGCATCAATAATACTAAAGAAGTGAGCTCTGAATACACATATTACGAAGATACTATTCAAGACCATATCCTTGAACTCTTGAAAAAGGAAGTGGAAAAATTACTAGCACGGTTTTGATTTAGCAGAAACACTGAAATTAATTAAGTCACTAACCTCACTGATGAGTTAATGCTTTATTTCACTTTGAAGCCTATTTGGCCAACTTAAAAACAGTACTTTGATTGTCTACATATCTAGTTTGATTGGAAAAGATAGTTTCACTGCTTTTGTTATATGATGGCATTATATTTTAAATCTCCTTTAATTTATGTCTGGAAGTTTATGACAGTTATCAGCCACACAGTGAAGAAATGTGACTGGCTTTTAATTTAACCTTAGGCATCTGGCAGATCAGTATGCTTTATGAAGACCAGATTGGGAATAATTTTTATTTTTGGATGAAAATCTTGCTTTATTCAAGGATATAGCTAGGATTTTAAGAAAGGTTGCTGATGTTGAGTGTAAAAAAAGGTACAGATTCAAGCGGTATAATATGGTTTACAATTTGTACAAAGTTGTTTTGTTTTAATATGGTGTCTTTGCCATTCAGTGCTATGGTTTTATGTGCAATGTTTGCTCTGCATTTCTTGCAATTGTGTACAAATCTAACAACTTGTCTATCATCTTGTTACAGGGAGACAAGATAAATTATTCCCATGAATATGCTTATGTTCAGTAACGATATCACAAATGTTACATATTGAAGTTTTGCAATTCAAATTTTTCCCCCATCACATTAAAAAAAATATTTTGAAAAAAAAAATATTTTTGAGCTGTATTCTGAGATATTTTCAAAGCATGTGTCAATAAATGTTAAATACTTACTTTTCTTTCCCAGATGTTTTCTAAATGTTATTAAACTAGCCAAAGGTATCAAGCAGTTGGATTTACCACATCCAGCTTCAACAATACTTAGTGTTTGTATAGATGCATGGAACCAGACTTTAACAAATTCAGTGAGAGGGATTTTTTAATGGATCATAGCTGAGGATCAAAAAAAAGAATATGCTTACACACATTAAAGTATTCTATTTCCCTTTGCTCCTTCAGATAGAACAAGATTTTTCAGTGCTTTGGCCTGAGCATGAGGATCACCTGTATGAGAAATGGGACTTGTACTACAATGGGATTATAGAATATGGCAAACAGGTTGAAAATTGGCAAGGCCTCTTGGATTGGAGTACGTTGACCTAGAGAATTTGTCTATTGGTAAGAGTGCTTCTAATTTCAGTGCACATAGTTGAGCTAATTTAATTTTTGTATGTTGATCATTCCTTGCAACCTTTTACCACCATCACACTAGGAACTTCTGAAAGATCAGGTTTGAACAATTATCTGTAATATATCTGATCTTGTTCTCAAAATAGCCTTAGTTTACTTTTTGTAAAGACAACAACACTTCCTTTTCTTTTTTTATAAAAATAATAAACTGAAATTGAACAGAAAGCATCAATGGGATCTGGTTCAGACAGAAACCAAGTTGGGTTGGTGCAGATATATTCCCTTGCTTAGACTCCATCTGACCCATCTTTGGGATTTCATTTAAGCCAAAAGCTAGTGACTACGATAGAACAATAGAACACAAAATATGTCAAAGGTTCATCAGTGTTTTGAGATCTGAATATATAATAAAATATAAAGAGTAGATAACTTTGCAAACAGGTTGTGATAGCAGCACAACATTATGAATGTGGGCTTTTAAAGGAGACATGTATTATTGAAAATAAACATACACAAAATACCAAACAGATGCTAACTTATCTCATTACATTCTCATGATATGCCATTTTCTCATTGCATTCTCATGATATGCCATTTTCTGATAAAAATGACTTGAAGGACTTCTAGTGTTAGAGACAAATAAAGGCAAGGGAAAATACAAATAATTTGTGCGGGTACTGTACGTGATAATGACAATTTATATGTTAAGTGGTCATTAATTGTGTTATAGTTTTATGCACAAGGACTTTGTGAACCTTGGAGGGAAGATTATCTTTAGTTATGTTTTGTCACTTTCACAGATAAGAAGGAAACATTGGCATTTTTTCTTCTTCCAGTCATCTTGAGAGGGAAAGGAAAGGGAAAAAAAGGATTGTGTTCAGTAAAAGAGGCAATCACCTCCTTCGTGGACATTCAACCAGTAGGTGTTTAAGCATTCATTTGTCCGCTTGTTGAAGTTCATTGACAACATGCTTATGACATATGTTTTGTAGTTTGTAATGGATTGTTTGTAAAAGTGGAATCTCAACAATTATGCTGGATATGTGTCAATGTACATAGATGCTCCCAAGCACATGAACCATATTCCGTTTGGTTCAAAATGGATAATTAATATTCATGAGTGGGCAGGGCCTAAGTGATATTACTTAAATATTGATTTCACAACAACAATAGGCTTGTCAAATTTTGCTCAATTTGGTAAATGACAGTAGTAGGATATGGGTCACACGTGTAGCTGATTTTAAGGAATAAATTATGAGTTGATGATAAAAAGTTAATGATAGTAAAAGTATCTTCTAAACATGATAACTAAACAGTAAATTTCAAATGTATCAAACGTTCATAGTACTTATTTTTAAACTAGCATGTCATTGTAAGCATTGATATGGGTGGTTATGAAGTTTGGCTGTGCCAAGTATAACTTCATATAAAGTTTTTTTCTAAATACAAATCTGCTAGAATGGAGGGCTTTTTGCTGTCACAACTTCATATTGATTGACAAAGAGCAGCTTGTAATAATTTTCATTTTTTTTTTCAATTTTTCTCACAGGAAGTGGCTGATATTCTACAAATTTCAAAGGCTATTGATGCCACAAAAAAGCCGCAGCCATTTGTTGTATGCAAAGGAACTCTCTTGGCACCAACCCAAACATTTGTTTTTCTAGAACGGAGGCCAGTCCGTCAAGAATCACTACTGAAAGCTATCGATTTCTGTTTCAAAGCAATGTACATTTTGGACATGGCTTACCAACCTTCATGCTGTCTTGTGTGGCAGTTCATTCAAAATGTGATTTATGAAATCAAAGAAGCACATGTGCCAAGTTGCATAAGAGATCTTAGATCATTCTTGGCCTTTAAAAGTAATTAGTGGCTTAAAAGGAAAGAATTGTAAGCAAGATATTCATGGCTGATATTCTACAAAGTTCAAAGGATATTGATGCCACAAAAATACTGCAGCTACTTTGGTATGCAAGGAGCCCTCTTGGTACCAACCCAGATATTTGCTATTTTAGAACAGAGGTCAGTTTCTCACAAATCTCTTCTATAAATGCTGTCTATTTCTGTTTCATGGCAAATGTACACTTTGGACATGGCTTATCGACCTTCATGCAGTCTTGTTTGTCAGTTCATTCAAAATGTGATTAATGAAATCCAAGAAGCACATATGCCAAGTTATATTATAGCATTCTTGCCCTGAAGTAAGAACTGCCTTAAAAGGAAATTGTAAGCAAGAAGCTCATATAATAATTGTAAGCAAGAAGTTTGTATCATATTACTATTTTAAAATTCACACACCAGCATCAGGTACAGATAGCATCATCTTGAAGGGACATTTAATTAAAACTCATGATATGACATTTTTTTACATACCATGCTGGTACAAATCAAAACTTTCATTACTAATTTTTATTGGAATCCCGATCTGATCAACTGATCTTTCATGAGTGAGTAAGGTTTAATGTAGCTAAATTTCACCTACACATGTATCTCTATATGTGGTGAAGATATATACTATACATCCAAATACTGGAAACGAACAATGCACTGGCTGCAATGTACTGCATATATCATAAATATGTCTCTAAATGTAATCATGTACACCACATATGTATGTGATACTCAATGTAATTCTTAATTAACTGTATGTATACTTTAGGTAAACCTTGATTAATCAGATCATGATTGATGTTTAGTTTCATAGATTGTTTATACATCAATTGATCTAAAGTTACATATGTGAGATATTGAGTGTTACAAGTTTTCTATGAATACGGTTCTTCTTGAAAAGTAGAGGATTTTGTGTCACTTTAAAGTTCTGATAGAGCACAGCTAAGAAGTTGTTACATCCAAGCATATTTGTGTGTTGTTTTGTTTTGTTTGTATTTTATTCACATGCATGGTTCAGCTGGTTATTGTTTTCAATAAAAACAAGTTCTCAAAATGTTATCCATCTGGCTTCTGTAATGTAACTGTTTGTTAATTTCTCAATATTTTTCAAGGAATTGTTTACTCTTTGAATTGCCATATTCAGCTGATTGTTGCAAACTAGGTCTGCATGAACAAAACTTGTGAGGAGTCTTTCAACTACATTAAGTAAAATTCACTGAGGATCTTATCCATCACTGTCCAATATATTGCATTCGCCAACATATATTGGGCAATAAAGGCTCATTTAACTGCCCAACCCTTTTGTAATGGTAAAAGCCACTGCCCAATTTAAATATAGTAATTGCCCAATACAATGATTTTTAATTCCCCAATTTAATGATCCCTACATTTGTAAGTTCACCAATGATGGGCATAATTTACACAATTAATTTAACCAACAACTGTTGGGTACAAACTTATAGTTATTTTATTGGTTAAAAATGTTACCCAACGGCTGGTTAAAGCCGTTAACCAACAGGTGTTGGTTAAAATATCACCAATAAGTCGAATTTGACATACGTGCCCAGTGTTGGTTAAGGTATTGGTTAATTTTTTAACCAACTGTTTTTAGAGTGTAGTGAATGTAATGAATGCAGTGGAATATTCGAATGCCTACTTCAAATCTGAGGGGTTCTAGAACTGACTACATTCTGAAGTGACGTCACATCGAAAAAGGATAAAAATCGGAAGAGAAATCGGATAGCTATCCGATAAAGGGAAACGGAGTCAATATCAAAAGTTAGGAGAGGGCTATTCCACATCGGAATGGCTCAACAGATAGCAAATCAGGTCCTTTATCACTGTGGCTAGAAGACCCGAACGGAAAACAGGCTGTTTCGAATCCTCCGGGAAAATCGGATAGTATTCCGATAAAAAATCGGTATAGTGTGACCGGGCCTTAATGCGAATCAAAGTAAAAAAAATGTACGGTACCAGTGTTGTTACTCAATGCTGCTAAGGAGAAAGAAGGAATATACTGATGGGTTTGGGCGAGAGGGTTGGAATTGAGCTGGGTGGGTAACAGAGATGGGGACATAACTGGAAAATTAGTCCCTTTCACAGTCGGTATAGTATACATGTTTAATAAAGGGATTTTGAGAATACGGAGATGGATAGATGGTCTACTGATCCTTCCGTATAACTTCCCAGTATCAATGTGCTATTTTATCTTCATCTAAACTACATCTTCACATTTAGACTTAAAGGGATATTGTCTTAGCAGACAGTGCATGTGGCGCATATACGGAAATGCGCACAATATACTTCACTGGTGACTCAAAACACCATCTCAATATGGTGTTCCTAAACTATATATATATATATGGTTGATTGAATGTGAATTATCAACTAAAAACCCAAACAAATCCTTCATTTCTGTAAGGGTGATTCGTTAAGGTGATGTCTGATGACATCATGGCAATTTTTTTCAAACACTTTATAATCCTATCAAAATATTGCTATTGATTTGAACTTGAATTATGTATGAATTTGGAATGTTTGCTTATCTTGTCAATGTTCTCAGACATTTAGATTTTCAATTACTAAAATAAATGCAGTTTACATTACAAAGAAAATGACAGAGAGGTTTATTTTCAGCGCAGTAGCCGTGGTGACATAACATATTTTGCTTTGCCAGGAGTATTTATAATATTTCACCAAATTTAAAAACCCTGTATACGGTATCTCTACGTACAAAATGCTAATTGAATGTAGCTTTGACTAACGAATTCAACCAATTCCCAGCAATAAACAACGCACTTCAAGGGATGACCAAAGGAACATATGTAGTTTAATATGTTACAGACCACAAGTGGGCGAGGTGCGGCACACAGGCCCTTGCAGACCTCTGGCTATTTTCTGCGGCCCACAGTTTTGAAAAAAACCTTACATATATATATATATATATATATATATATATATATATATATATATATATATATATATGTTGATACTAGTAGGGACTAGTGTTCCACTAGTCCCTACTAGTATCAACATATATTCCGCTCTGTCCACTGGACATAGAGCACTCTGCGCCAAGATAGTCGCCAACCAACTCTATATATATATATATATATATATATAGATATATATATATATATTTATATATATATATAAATATATATATATATATATAAATATATCTATATATATATATAGGCCTATATATGAGAATTTAAGAATTTTGACTTGCATATTTCCACATTTCGAGTTGGTTAGCATTATGTTTGATCTCTACAGCAAGGCAAATACGTCACCAAAACAGAACTAGTATTGTTCGATATAGTTGGTTTATGTTTATATATATAGGCCTATATAATTCGAATTGGTTAGCATTATGTTTGATCTCTAGAGCAAGGCAAATACGTCACCAAAACAGAACTAGTATTGTTCGATACAGGTGATGTATGTTTATATATATATATATATATATATATATATATATATATATATATATATATATATATATAAGCCTTTATATTTCGAGTTGGTTAACACTATGTTTGATCGCTAGAGCAAGGCAAATACGTCACTAAAACAGAACTAGTATTGTTCGATACAGGTTATGTATGTTTATAAATATATATATATATATATTTATATATATATATATATATATATATATATATATATATATATATATATATATATATATATGTATATATATATATATATATATATATATATATATATATATATATATATATATATATATATATATATATATATATATATATATATATTGTTTTCAGCACACCAAAATAAAAGTTCGATATTTGGAACATATGGCGTAACTTAAAACTTAAACTTAAAAACAAATACAGCGTAAGCAAAAAGTAAGACGATGTAAAGTTCATCCATTACCGTCTTAATGTATGTGTTTATATTTTAATAATATTTCGGATGAGAACGATTTTATTTTCAAGATAATATTAGTTGCGTTGTTTCGTAGCGCGAGTGGTTGACCGGCCCCAAGGTGCTGTGACTATCAGTGAGTTGCGAAGAAGCATTTAGTAGTTCCTCTTTCTGACATGTGTTTTTTTTTTCTTAAATCATGTAAGAAAGCAGAAACTGTGTTTAAATGCTGCCGTTCCGGACTCCTCCTTCTTTTCCTTTTGGCTGAAGGGTTAGATGAAGTATCCGGTCACCGTAATATGGTTAATTTTAACCTATAAACAGAACCGAATAGATACGTGCATCAAGTAGTCTTTTTAATATGTTTATATCTGCTTGACACTCATTTTCCATAACCAATTTTCGTTTTGGACCTCTTTCCTCCTGCTTTCAAAATGATCAGATATCTTTGATTATTTGAGATGTAATGAACTAAAATTGGTGTTACGTCCTGTTGACAGCTACGTTAACAGCCTCCGTGTATAGAAAAAAACAAATATGCATTGTTTCCTGAAGTTTCTAAGACTGCAGAGGACATTGCAAAAGTATAACATGTAAGTACATAGAAGAATACCCAGGCCAGTTTTAGTATAGTAGTGAGATAATGACAATGAACTTCACTTACAAGATTACTCCAAATTTCCGGTACCAATTGTAAAAGGTCCGCGTCTTTATCTTTTAATTGGCATTGCCAACGAGCTTCTCTGAAGTTAGCTGACGTGGTACTCTGAAATATACATATTTCACCCTCAGACGTGGCGACAGGCATAAAGTCTGTTGGACATGTTATTACACCTTGAAAAGAAACGATAATGCATAAACTTTGTTGCCATATTCCAAGATCAAAAATATGGTAGGTAGTGCTGATGATTATGAAAGCGTTGACGGTGACGATGGCGTTGAAGCAGTTTTTGCATGCGTTGCTTTAGAGTAAACGTAGCCTTCAATTTTTAATTCTTTAACTAAACATTTCTTTTCCATCTCTATTCAAATTCAATTTCAAATGTGCAGAATTGGTCTCATAGGAGTTTTGTTTAGTTAAAATGGTCTGAATGTCTGCAGGTTATATAACTATATTGGTCTTTTTATCCTTTCTCTGCCACATCAGTTACCTTAATAAACAAAAAATCCTTTAGGTGGTTGCAAGTACATATATGTTATACACCCATCACGTGCAAAATTAAACTTATAGATTTGATTGTGTACATATGGCATTGGTGAACTTACCTTCACAATAGGAAGTTATCGCAACTAACAGGAGCAATAATCGAGTCCATATTTGTTTTATCCAAATATCCATTCCACATATGTCAGAGACCTTAACAGGTCAATTCAAGTTTGCCCTAATTCCCTCTTAGCTCTCTGGCTCCGATGTTTCGTTCTAGCTGCTGAAAATTACATTTTTATAGTATCTAACACTGAAATTCCATCTTCGTGGCGAGTTCTGGATCTAGCAACGTAAGCCAGCCAATAGTCGAATCGTCTGGCAAATATTGCTATGGGATTTGTCTATATATTGAAAATAAATAACCATAAATACAAGTTCATGAATTTGTATAATTTTTTTTTTTTAATAGACCATTCTTCTACACCAGGAGGGTCCCTGGAGTTATTATATAGCAGCCTATTGAAACTCTGTTCTTTGTAAGAACGCACATATTGTTTAGTTGGTGCTCAGATAAGTATTATTGCTTGTTTTATTGTTGCTAAGGCTTCATAGATATTAAGAAGTCAAGCGTAAATCTATTTATCAAGATCCAATATCATACGTTTACTAGATACATTGCAGTAATATTTCACCTTCATGTCAGTGTCGCATAACCCACCATGCGTGGTAAATTCGTGGTTTTTAAGGGGGTTGGGGTGGAGGAGGTTCAATTGGCCCAAAAGTCAAAGGACCCCACGTTCGATTGACCGCGAGTGGCACTCGTGAACACTTCCAAACAAGACCAGAGACCTTTATAAGTTGCTTGTTAAACGTGCACTCTTAAAACATCCGGATCAAATTTGATTCATTCCGGATCAAATTTGATCCGGTTTCCGGATCCCAGGGGCACCGACCCCGTCCGGATCAAAATGATCCGGATTTCCGGATCAAAGAACAATGACCCCATTCCGGATCAAATTTGATCCGGCTTCCGGATCCCAGGGGCACCGACCCCGCCCGGATCAAAATGATCCGGATTTCCGGATCAAAAAAACAATGACCCCATTCCGGATAAATTTGATCCCGTTTCCGTTTCAAGGGTACTTACGTTTTGGATATGTTATGAATAAGAAACAACATACAAATCTGAAAATAACTTGGCCATGTCTTTATTCTTTTTAACAACTTCGTTAACAAACAACGTCAATTATTTCTACTTATAAAAAGAGGTTGATCTGGGTTACAATACTGATGAACAAAAGCGGAAATGGAAAAGTGGATGGAATGCGAGAGTTTTATCAAGGCAGCAAAAGTGTATACTATTTTAGTTATATCCCTGTTATATATGTGACTTGTGACTTGTTGTGGCAATTTATGTGTAACTTTTTGCTTTCAAAAACTTTATTTTCTAACTAGAATGTCTATGTCTTATGCTTTAAAATCTCCACTAAAGATATCCTACAATAGGTACAAATGTTAGAATATGCTTAAAAGAGATCATATCCTGCTAACTTTAACCTTTGAAATCTACATATTGCAGGATAATGAAAAATTCTGAAAAATACTACTCCACCAGCCTCTCAACGAATGGTCTTACATTATTTACCAAATACTGAAACTTTGATGTATTTTGGTTTGTTACAAATAACTTAGTACTATAGAATGACACAACTTTGATATTGTACAACTTAACAATGGGTAAGACTTTAAATTGCATGCACAAAATCTTTGTTACATACAGCAGAAATGATAGAGATGTGATTTGTCATGGGAATAAGAAAATGTTTGTAAAAATAATTTCCTTACTATGTTTACCTTTGCAAAATTTTATTAAATATTAATTGCATCGAATGTTCTATGTATTAAAATAAATGAAAATACTTTGAAAACTTAAGTATTTTACTGAACTACCAACATGTTTGGAAATGAACAAGTGCTTGAATTATCACGTATGAATGCTTGATGATGTTTCTCTTGTTACTTTAAGTGGCATAAGCAGGTTTTAGTTGGAGGAGGTGGTGGGGGCAGGTTAAGTTACCAATGCATCACTCACTGTTTATGCTAGAAAAACACCATCCCTCTATTCATCTTTAAAATCTGAACAGCTCACACATAACAATGAGGAATTTTTGCAATTAAATTATGCAACCGGCTCACCCAAACTATTCCAGTGCAATTTGACCTGTCAATATTGAACATGAGTGGACAAACTGAACTCAAACTATGATAAATTTGTTATCTAAGATAATGTGATATCCATTAATACCATGACGGGTAAAAAAAAGGTGATGATTGCTCAGTCTTCTGGTTCAGAAAGTTCTCAAAAAGTCCCAGGTGTTGTATCATTCTATTTCTCATGTATAATTGAGTTCAAGTATTTTAAAACATATGTCAACTGTCTGCAGAAGTCATTGGCAAGGTAGCCCCCTTTTTTCAACTCTACTAAACACCTGCTCTGGTTGCTCTCTTGGTCCTCATGTCAAAACGAAAGGCTGTGGCTGTTGAACTTTTTCAAGGACAGATGGTATGTTTGTGCCAATCTATTGAAAAGATATATGAGAAATTACACATTTTTGTTTTCAAATTGCAACATTCTGACATATAAGGATACAACCATACATTGCCACAATTTTAAAATTTTGCAACCAGCTCCTCCTCATCATCATCATCACCAACACCACCATCATCATCATCATCATCATCATCATCATCATCATCATCATCATCATCATCATCATCATCATCATCATCATCATCATCATCATCATCATCATCATCATCATCATCATCATCATCATCATCATCATCATCATCATCATCATCATCATCATCATCATCATCATCATCACCAACACCTCCATCATCACCACCACCACCATCTTTACTATCATCATCACCACCACCATCACCAACACCATGCATCATTATCATTGTGATTCTCAATCATTTCATACCCGTTAGGTCATTCTCTCTGAGAAACATATATGATTTTAAGAATGTGAGGCAACCTTCGTTAACTTAAAGTACTATAAATAGTAGAGTCATAAAAGAAAGAGAAAAAGCAGATTTGCATGATTTTGAAGCTCAGTAAAATTGCAATCAACCTAACAGGTACCCAAGGAAAGGCTGGAAAAGGACTAGCGAAACACTCATACCATACTCTTATGGCCCAATTAACGTTGATATATTATGTGTAGCCTACAACATGGCATTATTCACTCTTCTTAAGTCCTACAGCAACAGTAAGCTTAGCGCACTTCAGTTTGGGTTCCTGTTCGCCAAGTGACTGAGCTAGAATAGCACATGTATTGAGTAAAACTCTTACCATGCCATCTGTTGTGTATTTTCTGAGAGAATATCTCCCACAGAACTCTTCTTATTGTCTCTGATATTAAAGGCTCTGTGATACTCCAGTCTCCAGACACGTTACCATCGCTGAAAGAACACACTCCTCTGCATCATCTGTGAAAACAATCATTGATATCGTTTTAAGCAACAAAAGTCACTAGATGCAAAAACTACATGAATGAATGAATGGATGGATGTATGGATGGTTGGATGGATGCATGGATGAATGAAAGACTAAATAAATAAATAAATAAATACATTTTAATTTACCTGATGTCAATTCCAAATCTGTTGTGTCAACCAGCTTTGAAGGTTTATGAGGGTCGCGAACAGACTTCTTTGTCTTATTTTGGTCCTTTCTTCTCACGTATCGCAGTCGGTTTTCCGGGTAGCCTGTTGCTTCATGGCGACCTGTGCCAGCACAAAACTAGACTTCCTGAAATTTAGCAAAGAAAACATATGATAGAAAAATGTTACTTCTCTAAAAATTCATTGTAGTAATACCTCCAAAAAAGTTCATTTCTGCAATTTTTTTTTTTTATCTGCAGACCTATGCAATTAAGAGCCTATTCTTATCACAAGCTTTCTGTACAGCACCCACTTTTGCACACAGTATGGTATATGAACACAATTTGAAAAGGCCTGTATTTGGCCAATTTTTCCTTACTTTTTTTTGCATTTTAAAACATATTGCCATAAATGAAGTTTACTGAACGTTTCAATACGGATCTCAGATCCTTATGATCTATTTCCATGAACAGTATAAGAATTCAGAGAAGTTTCTGCATACCATTTAGTGTGTTATTTTGCCCCTCTTTTTGCCATTACTAGGCAAGACCATAAGCAACTTTATGCTAAGGTGCATTGGTATAAGCATTAACATAAAGCGGCATACCTGCTCGGTATAACCGGGTATACCTGAAATATTCGCGGAACCGCTACTTCAAGCGTTGACTGTACTATTACACAATACCATGAACCTATGGACACTAGCCTACAAATGTATTTGCGATTTAATGACGACTTTACCATTTCTGTTTTTTTCTTTTGCAGAAACTTATTTAAATATTGATTAAAATAAAAAAGTAAGAAAAATCAGCGTTGTTTTCATTTCAACGCAAAAGTACAGTTCAGTACACTCCACTACTGGGCCCAGTCCAACCACAACACTACAGTAGCATATAGGTCTAATGCCTTATTTGTAAATGATCACCTAATATACAGTAGAACGTACAAGGGAAAGACTGATTCCCACTGTAGGCAAGTCTTACATTACCTAAATCTAAATTACCAGGAACCCTTATTAGGCCTTGCCTGCCTTACTTATGTCATTCAAAATATTTGGTTATCGAAAAATTACAATCCACTTTGTGGTGAAGTAGCAACTGAACATTAGAACCCACCATACAGTAATACTGTTTGCCCTGTAGCACCATAGAGGCTTCACAATAGTACTGCATACTGTTGTGTGTAGGCATGTGCAGTACTGTAGTATACTGTACAGTACAGTCAATCAAAAACCTACACTGAAAAAATAAACTAGTCAATATTGCCACGGACTAACGTTAAATTAGTCTGTAACGTTAGTCAATGCACACGGACTAGCAAAAATCTTCGTTTCATCGCTGCTTCTTAGTTAGTTTACACTGACTAAGGAAAATATAATCGCAGCTTAGTCGGTGGCGACGGACTAAGGTATTTTAACCCATGGACTAAGAACGATACGGACACCCGATTTACGCCATAATCGTAGCTTAGTCGGTGTCGACAGACTAATGTATTTTAACCCAATTCGATTCACTTCAATTTGGAAACCGAGAGGCAACGGCAGCTTGCTGGGCTTGGCATAGTTTCATACGATCACTCTAAGCAACTTTCAACCGTAAATCACCCAAGAAGGTCTTTAGAAGAATGGAGGTATTAACTGCATCATCGGCCTACCTGTTATTCCTTTAATTTGAAGGTAAAATTAAAGTTAATTGTTAGGCCACTGGCACTAGTACTGTATTATGGTTAGTGTAACGCTACCGTTGTCACGTTGGCGTTTCGCAATACACAAGTGCAATGACAGTGAGTAGCCTATAGGCTTCTACTGGGTACTGCAGTGCATTCTCAACACTAAAGTGTGCATCCTAAACACCAATTAACAATGTGTTATGTGTGTATTGGGCTAGATTGAACAGTGGCACATAATCTTCTTATTTATTCCCAAACAAATGCTGGAACTATAAGGCTCAATAGTTTATTTGAAGTCTACACTCATTTGGTAAAGATTTCCTGTAATTTCCCATGTGAATCTAAATGGGTAGGCTTTGTGATATTGAATAAGCAAGGCTAGACCTTCAAACGTACAGTCACAGTAGGCTGAACAAATTATGTTGGCTAGTCAACGGTATTATATGTTGCGAGCAGTCAGGATGCACGCTTCAGTTCTATTTAACCTTTTCATTTATCATTTTTTAGTATTTAATTTCCGGTCACGCCAAGGAAACAATTGCGACATTCCTTCACGGTCGACTTGCTTACTGTAAGAAGTATTAACCGTTTTTTCTCAGGAAAGCTTGATAGTCTGAAGTTATTATAACATGTGCTTTTAGTATACTGCCAAAAGAGTAAGTGGTTGTATTTGCATTGATATTTTATGTAGAAGTAACGGTAAATTGAGTATGTTTAGTTTGGTCTATAATTGCACGTTTTTTTTTCTGTCCAATGTAGTGCAGGGTTCACTTGCGCGAATTCAAATTATTCTGTTTATGTATATGTATATGCATCGATTCTTAGATTATGTTTTTTTGACATTTATTTGTAATTCAAGCATATCTGTTTAGTAGCAAAGTTTAAAGGTTAAGATTAATTAGTTTTCTCTTTTTGATACTAGATTGAATGAAACTCATTGGCGTAAATAATAGATCAGATGATACAGTTTAATGCAGTTGCTAAAACTCTGGGTATTCTCTAGTCTTCGCCGGTCCATTATATACTTTAGTACTACTAGTAAGACTATATCAAAACGACCGAAGACAAACTTAGTGTAACAAAGTACTGATTCTCCTCTAGCCTAGGTCTAAACAGGCTTGTTATGTGAGCAAGCAAAATAACAACTAAAAACGATTAGGCCTATAAATAAGTTGGCTCAGTGCATTTCTGTTTCTAAAATTTTATATTTTTAAAGATCATAACAACAAACAAAGATTTAGCCCATGTTTTATTATCTCTGTATTCTGGGCATTTGATTCTGGTTGCAATGGTGATGACACTCTCGTTCAAATTTTCAGCTTTATACAGTCTGCTTCAAACTTTGGGATTGTTTTTTGAGACTATAGTGGAAGCAAATCTCACATAACTTTGTGGTGACAACTTTATTTTTTATTTTTTTCAAATGATGAATACTTTGCTGTTTCTTTCTTCCAGCAGGAATTGAAAAGCCAAATATCTACGTCAAGGGTGAGCTTTCCTGTGATGTACGACACCAGTGTGGAGGCAACAGAAGAGGAGAACTGTGTTATATATGGCTTAAAGACATGTTTTAAGATGATATATTGGTACCCTTCGCAGAACAAAAGAGTTTATCCAAGAGTCCAAAAAGCAAAGGAACAAGTACCATAGAGAAAAAAGATGGAAGAGTGAGTTTAACTATTGTACCCAACTGTTTAATGATATTTAAGATACTTTTCATAACCTGTTTTAAAAAAAAAACCAGTCTAGTATATCATTTACGTGCAAGCTTCATAAGTTTGGTCAAATTTTCACTGATCTGTAGAGCGGGAGTCCAGAGGGTTTGGTTAGCTGGGAAGGTAACCAATTGCCTGGTACATCACAATGTTCACAATGCATTCCTGTATATGAAACCTGATGACTGGCAAACCGACTGTGGTGGATGTGGCTGGGAGAGCAATTTTAAAGTCACCTAATAGCTAACCTAGAGCAGCTTTCATGGTAACCACATCAAAGTAAGTACAATGTGTCAGGTATGGCCCCAAGAGCAACAAATGGCCATTGCCAGTAATTATTGGTGGTGGGGTACCCCTGCCAGTGATCTATAATTGACCCCTCACGGCTGACCTAGGTCAGCTCATGAGGTAACCACTTGAAACCTACTGGAAAATGTTGGTTAGGACTTCAGATACAAGGGATGGGCATTGCCAGTAATTTTTATTGGTGGGGTACCCCTGCTAGTAGACCCCCAAAATGCCCATCCCCTCATTGACCTAGGTGAGCTCATGATTTGACCAGTTGAAACCTACAGGAAAATGATAGGTATCACTTCATATGTAAGGATGGGCATTTCCAGTATTTTATATTGGTGGGCCACCACTGCCAGAGTCCGCCCATCCCTTACATATAGAATCCTGTCAATAATTTTCCAGTAGTTTTCAACTGGTTAAATCATGAGCTGACTTAGATCAATGAGGGGGGGGGGGCTTTTTGGGGGTCTACTGGCAGGGGTACCCCACTAATATAAATTACTGGAAATGCCCATCCCTTACATATATATAGAGTCCTGCCAATCATTTTACAGTAGTTTTCAACTGGTTACCTCATGAGCTAATCTAGGTCAATGGGGGATTGGCATTTTGGGGGTCTACTGACAGGGTTACCCCACCAATGTAAATGACTGGAAATGCCCATCCCTTACATATGAAGTGATACCTATCATTTTCCAGTAATTTTTCAACTGGTTATCTCATGAGCTGACCTAAATCAATGAGGGAATGGGCATTTTGGGGGTCTACTGGCAGGGGTACCCCCCCAATATAAATTACTGGAAATTACCATCCCTTACATATGAAGTGATACCATTTTCCAGTAGTTTTCAACTGGTTACATCATGAGCTCATCTAGGTCAATGGGGGATGGGCATTTTGGGGGTCTACTGGCAGGGGTACCCCACCAATAAAAATTACTGGCAATGCCCATCAGTTGTATCTGAAGCCCTAACCAACATTTTCCAGTAGGTTTCAAGTGGTTACCTCATGAGCTGACCTAGGTCAGCCGTGAGGGGTCAATTATAGATCACTGGCAGGGGTACCCCACCACCAATAATTACTGGCAATGGCCATTTGTTGCTCTTGGGGCCATACCTGACATATTGTACTTACTTTGATGTGTTACCATGAAAACTGATCTAGGTTAGCTATCAGGTGACTTTAAAATTGCTCTCCCAGCCACACCCACCACAGTCGCTTTGCCAGTCGTCTGGTTTCATATACAGGAATGCACTGTGAACATTGTGATGTACAAGGCAATTGGTTACCTTCCCAGCTAACCAAACCCTCCGGGATCCCGGTCTATTGGGATCATTATTAACATGATTAACATAATTATTAAGCTTTGAGAAATAACTTGGTGTTATGCTGTGCAAAGCTAATAATAATTTGGTAAAGCTGCTATTCCTGGCTTATAATTTGAGGGACCTAGATTTAAATGTATACCTCCCAATATGTTATAAAATTTTAATGTAAATGTATGTTTATGATAATGTGAGTTATCATGTGCTATATCTGTATCTGTGCTTACACGTATATCATATTTTCTGTTCACAGGTCAATAATGGTGCAGATTTTGGCTTCCTGAAGACAAGTGGGAGGCCATTTGTAGTTAAGAGAAACACTCTTTGTTCGTGAAGACTTAACTGGTGTCGATTTGGGGTACCACTTTAAAACGAAAGTCATGAGGAACCCTTGCCCAAGACTCAACTTTGCATTATTGTGCAGTGCTATACTTTTGCGATTCATGTTTGATCCATTAACTTGTCTTAACTTTGTTGGAAAAAAAAATCAGATTTTCAGATTTTATTTACAATGATTTCTTCTCTATCTGTCGAAAGTCAGCCTTTTGTAGACATCAGAAGTTTTATCAGAAATAAATACTGCCAATGTACACATTATTTGTGTTTCTTCTGCTCTTTTTTCTTTCAGTGATACTAGTCAGTGAAACTAGTCGGGTTTAATTCTTTCAGTGAATCTAGTCAGTGCAACTAGTCAGTCGATACCGACTAAGAAAGGTTAGTCGGGAGAGGCACCATCCTGACTAATGTAAAACCTGCTATAAACTAGTCGGTGGCTCATATAAATTAGTCGGTAAAGACCGACTAATGTCACCAACTAATGTAACTGACTAATAAACATTTACCGACTAAAAAATTGTTGATCGACTAAGCTGACGGACTAAGATGACCGACTAAGAAATCCAACTGACTAAGGAATAAATTAGTCGGTATAGCAACTGACTAAGGCTATGTTAGTCGGGAGAGGCACCAGATGGACTAACGTTTTGTTAGTCGGTGAACCAATTTAAGTTTTCAGTGTAGCGTTTATATTTTTCACACCACACGCTACACACTATAGTGTACACTGTATAACGCTAGGCCAGAGTAAACCCGTGACGGAGTGAGCATAGCTTCTTCAAATCACTAGCTTTATTGCGTATGATTAACACAACAAACGAAATGGAAAGTGCCTAATAACTCACCTTTGAAATTCTTGACGTACTTCTCCAATCCCCATTGAAGTAATTTTGCTTCTAAGAGATCCATAATAGCATTTCGTGAGTGCGAAATTTCGAAAAGATGGCGTCTGTGTAAGACCGTGTAGCGTACGTTCGAGCGCTGCAGGTCACATGATGTACATCAGCCAATAGCATCAAGCTTTACGTTTTGATCAGGAACGGTACAATGAAATGATACCATGCCTAATGAAATTGAATCGGGAATGGTTGAATTTTATCCGGGAATGGATTAAAATTATCCTGAAAAGGATGAAACTATTTTTATCAGGAATCCGGGTCACAAAAGTGACCCGGAAAAATTAAGAGTGTGCTTAGAGTTTTTTAATGTAGCAATATAGCCTACTGTATGGAAACAATCACGTATAAATAGCCTAAGCTGCAGGATTTTATGTTTGCATCAGTTCTTATGGATTATAAATGATTCAGTTTTTCTAATGCATTCAGACTTTGCTGCCTCCACCCCATAGAACCAAAGGTCACCACACCATCGCAGCTTCATTCGATGCAGAAAAAGCCTTCGACATGAAAGTGGCACGAATCAAAGTCTCTTACTGAAACTCAGAAAATACAACATTCCAATCAAACTTACAAGATGGATCTCCAGCTTCCTATCACACCACTCTACCAGCTTCAAAATAGGGTCATCGTTCTCTTCAACAATAACAATCACCACTGGTTCACCTCAAGGCAGCACCATCATAACCCTATTCTTTACATCCTCTACGTATGAGACATCCCTCTACCAGACAACGACTATACTAAAATCGCACAATACGCAGACGATATCGCCATCGGGGCCAGTCACATTCACCCGTACAGAGCAGAAGATTACCTACAACACTACATCAACAGAATCCACGAATGGCACAAGGAATCGATAAATAGAACTAAACCCGAAGAAATCACAGATACTCTACATCGCCAAACAAAACAGAATGAGAGGAAGACAACCATATCTCACACTCAACAATACCATCATCCCAGTGGCCAACCAAGTACGATTCTTAGCAGGGAATACACATCGACAACCGGCTCAAACTTGGGTACCAACATCGTCTCAACCAAAGAAAATGTCAAACAACGTGTCAGACTACTTTTCAGAATTGCCGGAACTGAAGAGCACCTGCTAGCATCACCTAGTACCACTACGAAGATTTTTAAGATGATGATCAGACCACTCTTCGAATGCACCAGCCTTAGCCCACATTACCACTTACAACACAGAACAACTTGAAGCCACACAACGCAGAGCATGCAAAATCGCCTACCATCTGCCACATGATACAAACTGTGAAACAGTAACAACCATTGCCAACATTCCATTAGGAACGAGAGACTTAATCAACTTACAGACAACTTCCTCGTTCCTACACATCACCTACACCAGCTCACCAAGAATCAACTAAAACAGACACCCTATGACCTGGATACGACTCCCCTCACCGGCCTAGATATGGAAATTTGGGGACCTCAGCTACCTGCAGAAACTTAACGTATTTCCAGAACAGAGATCATCCAACCAACTTTTACCAGAAACAGCTACACCGTCATAGGGAAATGAACTCCGTCTAGTCTCCAAACTGACCTATCCATCGATTAGAAACAGGACCAACCGTTGAAGCCAGCCAGCCACCACTCACCACCACCACTCATTGCCTCCTCCAACCCTCGAAACATGCTACCTTCCTGTCAACGTCCAGCCACGTTTCTCTCCGACCCAGCCCACAAAGTTCAAACTTAAACAATCTCAACTTTTCCGATCTCTCATTTTAGGAGTCTTATATTTACCGGTCAGGAGCTTTTGCCCCTGGCTCGCTCAGTGATGTTTCAAACAGTATGCTAGCTAGAGTTTTTTTTTATAAACATTACACAATAAAGCCTAGCTTTGGACTACGTTAAGGGACCAAGCGCCGAACTGGCTTCTTCGTGACCGAAAATAACTTCAAAAGGGTTGCAGTAATAAAGACCCCTCCATTGAATATGAACAACTAAGTTTCACTTTTACCACGCACTACAACGACAAGTGTTTGTATATGCAACTACAGTAGTTCTATTTCTATTTGAATTATATCTGTTATGATCTACTTTATGCGCTGAACCAATTCGTAAAACGCTATTTTTGCCACTATTTTTTGTTGTTGTCGATGAATTCATTGAGAATTAAGGTCACATGTTTTTGCCTTTCGTATTCTCGGTTTGCACTGTGTGTTCATCGCGACCTTTTTGTATGCATATATCAAACTTTTATTGAAAAAATAATAATTATAAACTTAATATTATAGCACTATATTGCACTTCATTATTAATATGGATGTACAAGTTTAGTTTACGTTGAAACAGTGTATGATGTGGAAAACTGCACCCGATATACTTATAGCTAGTACAGTAACTACTGTTCATGTTCCACAACCGTGTATCAGTAACTACTGTGCTGTGTTCGTCTGTGTTAGTCTTCGTCACCCAGTCGCCTCGGATTTTCACCTTTCGGACTCGTAGTTCAACGTGTAACAGCTTTGCAGTAATTACTGTGCCAACTGTAACACATGTTACCGTGTTGCGAATTGTTTTGCCATTTTTGTATGATTCCAATAATACATAAAACTATCTGGGAGAACACAGAAAGCCCCCCCCCCCCCCCAAAAAAAAACAGCTTTGTGCTGTAATTCACAATGACCAGTATTATATTTGATTTATTTATAGACTTGTTTTTGTCTTTTGTATATATCAAAGGTCTATTCAATTTGCAGTTGAATTCTTTGGATTTTTTTTTACTTCACTACAGAAAAGGTTACTTGTTTTTCTTCTTCTACTTTGAGTATCAGGGAGGTGCCGATATTTTATACAAATTTCAATAATGGAAAATAACAAATAGGCTTCGTGTCTCTGTTATGTACACGTATCGTCTGCGACGGAGACCATACCCGGTAATTTAGTCATTGTGTGAATAACAAATCATATCGTTCTGTCTTTTCTTCGTCGGTATTTCTTTGCAAAGTTGGAATGTAAGCAGTTTGGAATGATTCTATTCTCGTTCACTCAACCGAATCTTTGGCGACACCATTTGCGGTCGTTATGGTTTTGGTTTTGATTTTGGTTTTGATTGATATTTTTCGGCCTTTTGCAAAATTGAACACGGTCATCGTCTGGTATGGGGTGGTAATCGTTGTCATTGTCGATAGCTGTATGACACGTCGTTAAAGTTGCCGTTGAATTTGCATCCTCTCATGTATGTCGTAATATATATATATAAATATATATATATATATATATATAGCTAGTCTGATATGTGGTAAGTGGTAGGATAGTAAGCTATATACGCATCTATATGTTCCTTGACAACATGTAGGTCTCGTATCGATAATCATATATGGGTAGGCACTGCTTTATGCATATTTCTCTTCCCCAATGACCCATAATTCCTCAACTTGTTGAATGGTATACGTTCTATTTACTAAATATTTAATGAATCTGTAATACTGCTATCAGTAACTCAATAAATATTAAAATAAAATCGTCACCACACAATGCAAGCTATATATAGGTGCATAACTTCATGCAATATATGTTGTCACATTTTTGTGTGTGTCTGTACATGTGCTTGTGTGTTAAGCGGGTCTAGCTCTTTAGTGAGAGGAAAGTACATGAAACGAAGGTTGTAGGCTAGGCGTTATGCAAAATAAACTATAGATAGAAAAACAATACCCCAAATTGATTTCATTTGACTAACTACGGATATTGCCACTAAGATATAGTGTTACAGCTGTATATACCCCATGCATTTACTGTATACACAATGCATTTGTGTATTTGGATGCCGCTATATGTTGGGCCAGAATGTGACTTCACGATAGCAACACCCCATTGCTACCCCTTCACTATGAACATTGGGGTTCGTTCGTTCGTTCAATCTCTATCGTACTCTGCATGCACCATAGATTAATGTTATCCTATAATTCCTCCTACTCTCCCTCCCCCCCTTCTCCCCTGTCATGCTCTCTCTGCCTCCCCCCTCTCCACCTCTCTATCTCCCCGTACTCCCACCATCTCTTGTCCCTTACTGTCATCAAGTGATAGGTAACTGAGGAATATCGTGGACAAGAAAAGAGGAATGCAATGATATATATGATAGTGCTGCAGTTTAATTTTTACATATAACACCACTTAACGTATACCATGTAACATTGAAATAAAAATATAAAATTGAGAAAACATAGTTAAAAATACATTCCAAAGCAGAGCAATGCTTATATGATGGTATATCTAGATGGTAATTGATATAATTGATATATATATAAATATATATATATATATATATATATATATATATATACCCCAGTTTGGAGTTGTTGTTTCGATTGTCAAAATGAATGGTGAAAAACTGAGGTTTAATTTGTTAACTGTCATAACCTCACATTGTATCTGCAATGGAATATTTTAAAATAATAATAAAAATAAAGTGATGGTTTTTATTATTATTATTATTATTATCTTGATATTTAAGCTACTCGATGGTTATTCGAAAATATTCTAGACCTGGCAGATTTTGGAAGAATTAATTCAACGTAACGATCGAGTGGCATCTTTGGAATAAATAGATGTATAATGACAATATTGATAAAAGTAAAAGAATTTGGAAATTGTATGTTAGTTGTGATGATACTCTTGACAACTGGTTTACTCTACTAACTTTGTAAGTAGGATATATGTAAATATATATATATATATTTATATATATATATATATATATATATATATATATATATATGTATGCATGTATGTATATATATATATATAAATATATATATATATATATATATATATATATATATATGTATGCATGTATATATATATATATACAGAGAGAGAGAAATTTGTTATCATGATGATAACTGGGTTTTAGAGATTGTACAGTTTACAACATGGGCATTAGCATTCCTTCACTGTTGTAAATTGATACAAAGAAAACAACAACATATCTGATGGTTGTTGCTATACTGGAACAGGTATCGGTTGATCCCAGACAATGTTAAAAGATCACGGTGTGTTTACAATGTGCGCAAGGTAAATCAAAGCGAAACTTCGAAGGGACAATTTCGTTATAGTTCAAAAAACTTTAGTTGAGGGCATTTTCAAGTTTTGGGGGATTTGTAGTCTAGTCTTAAAACAGATGCTTGGGGAAGGGGGGGGGGGTGGTGTGGGTGTGGTGGTAGAATTTGGTTCAATTTAGACATAAATAGATAATATATAACTTTGATTTATTCTAATAATGTGGCTTAAGCTCGTATACTCCAGAATTAGTTATATCAGAAAGAAAGAAGGAAAGAAAAAAAAAAGGGAAATAATCAAAAACAAAAATGAAATTCAATGTAAAAATGTAATCACGAAGAAGATTTGTATACTTCGGAAAGCGTTAAACTTTGTTGTTAGACATTTGAGGTGTTAAGACACTTTACGATGACATGTTTGTTGTTTGTGTAACTCAGACCTGGCAGATTTTGGAAGAATTACTCGCATAAGTCTCTAAACGGAACAAATGTTGATACAAAAGAAGGATAAGACACAGAAGATGTTACGTATCTTACATTCATCACAAAAAAAAAAAAAAATTGTCTTTCAATATGTGGTTGGAAAAAGAAAAAAAATTAAAGTCAACTAATTGAACCTCCTGTTATTTTCACTTGTATAAGGTTGTGAATGTTTGTGTGAATATATGTGTGTTTGTGTGTGGTGATTTGTGAATGGTTCGATGTGAACTAATATTGATTAAGATACCAATGATTTGATCTGAATAACAATAGTTGATTCGTAGTAGGTATAGGTGATTCTCCCATAAATTTGAATTCAAATGAACTATATAACTTTAGTCTATATAGACTTTTATTATCATCCTTGAATCTGTTTTTTTTTTTTTGCATCTGTGTATGTGATTTCGTTTATAGTGTTGAGTTCAGTATGGATTTATCTATGCTGCTGACTAAAATAAAAAAAAAATAAAAAAAAATTAAAGATATAATGTAGAATTTAAGAATGCAGTTAAAAAGAAACAAAATGCACTCAGTAAAGTTAAGAAGAAGACTAAAGAAACCGTTTCACCGAAATATTTAATTCTGGAATACAACTCTGATGTTATTGCGGAGCTTCATCAAGTCATTTTGCAATTATCAAACAGCATAGCAGACTGTGTATTGTATTGTAAGTCCCACGTTTACAGGCGGTTCTATGAACCCATTCACCCAACGAATCCAATTGTTGTCAAAAGTGTTTTGTGTGGGTTGAATTAAACAGGTTCTTGAAAAATGTGGCAACACCCTATGGGCTTCTGTCTGTTATACATTAGTCACCCACAGAATAATGGGGTACGAATTTTACGTGTGTTAATCGTTGTTAACTTTGAGGTGTGTTTCGGTCTAGTAAAATTTCAGTTATTTAACAAGCAACACCTTTTAGATTATCTTTGAAAAAAAACTTCCTGTGAAAATTTGAAAACTGTAGGTATACCTGGCGTACTGTGTTATTATTATGTTATGTTGTATGGTTCATACATACATATTTATGCTCACTGGCCAAGTAATTTTGTGTTATTGTCACCTAATATTCCAGTTGCAACATACTCAATTGGGTTCAAATCTAGTTCCAGCGATGTCATATGTTATCTTTGGTGAAATACTCTTTTTACAACAGAAAAGCAGACTGCTAATCACGTGATCATCATATGATCTCCATTGTTTACCTTTTAAGACGTAACTACGAGTTTAAAACACCATGAAAACGTTCGCTGTTGTTTTATTTTTACCCGTTCACTTCTAATTATATAAGCTGGTAGCGTTTGTAATGAAGTCGAGCCATATTTCCTTTTCAGTCCAACTCAGTTTTCAAGTCCAAAATGTCAAGATTCCAATTTTTTTTCGTTCAGTATTGTCAATACACAATCGCCTACAGAGAAGGAAACAAAGCAAGAAGGTGATATCTACTATTATAGGCGATAGCAAAGTTCAAACCGGAAATTGTATTACTGGAAAAACGTGTGTCTGAGAGGGTCGAACTGCTTAGACGGACAGTGCCAGGAATAACAAGACCCAGGAGACACCGGGAGACATTGGTGGGACATGGTGTCCGATCTAATTCCCCCAACAATGACTTTAGTTTGGCTGACACACAGACGACCATTTCAAAACCAGTAGACATTGGCTTGATTCGCCTCTTCCCCCCCCCCCCACTCCAAGCATCCCCACCCCCTATCAATTAAGACCACTTCAAATTCTATCAAACATTTTATTTTAAAAATTCTTAAAGTATTTTCACCAGCTTAATTTCCAAAATTGTAATGATCACTTTCGTAAAAGAAAAGCAGCACTGTGAAGATATTTAGCATAATGAACTGTTGCAACGAATGGTTACGCATATACGTACGTTCCGACAATTGTTGCGGTTCTGTTACAATTGAAGTTATGCACAATTACAATTGAACAGACTGAAATGTCATGACAACACAGTAAGCTTTACGGTATTTTAGCTTTTCAGCTTCTGTAGACTGGAGTCGAAAGATAATTACAATTTCGTCTCCTCCACCTAGTCCCCTCAATCTTCACATATACCAGCATAGCACATCAAGGTCACCCCTCCCCCCCCCCCCCCCCAAGCCACAACCCATCCATTTCCTCGACAATGGCACTTCCATGAGTTAATATGGGATACAATTACGATTCATAGAATATAACATAGCCACGGCAACAATTTTCTGTTATTAATTAATCCAAATGATTAAAACGTACCGTACTCAGATGTTTTCTGTGCCATCTGCTGTATATGGCCTGTCAAATTGTTGCCTTTCGTCGATCGATTCAGTTGATTCAGAAAGCGGTGGCTTGTAGATGGAACCTGCAGACGATGTTGGTCCTGATATCACACTAACACCATCGCCCCTTGATGACATCCGTGACTAGAAATATAGAATCAAAATTTACAAACATATTCAGTGAAATTGAAGTTTGAAACCCTCTTCAGTTGACAAGTTTATTTATGAATTGGGTCTAGCAGTATTTTATTGTCTTGTTACAATTAGGCTTGTGAGCATTTTTTAGGGAGTGTTAGCTCAGTGGTTAACGCCGGCGCCTTTCAATCATAAGGTCCCGAGTTCGAGTCACTACAAGAGTAACGTATGTCGTCCAGTTAAAGAGTTATTGACAATCGACAATTCATAATCATGGACGTTAAATATGAATGTAAGAGACTGACTTCGGTCAGCTTGCGGCTTTGATAAGCCAATGAGGCTTCTTCGCGAGTTCCTGCTTGCAGGAGGATCTAAAAAACATACATTTGGGATATAAAAAAAAAATGGTACGGTATAATACTTAAAAAAAAAGGTTCCATGACCATCAATAAAAAAATAAATAGTCAAAGTCCAATCAGAAAACCAAGTAAACATTGCATAAAGTTCCCTCAATTTTCAAAGCCAATTTTTTACTCATAATATATAAACAAATTGATAAAATCTTACATTGAGGGCGTTTGCGTTGTAGAATATTCTCTCAAAATGACTGAGACGTTTTTCGTCAACGGAAGATTCAGCATCTTGTTCATCTTGGTAGAATACCTCGTTATCGTGTCCATATTTCCTCATCTCGTGGTCACCTTCTCGTCCTCTGTTCCTGACTACTTTTGGGAATCTGATAGTTCCATCTTCCAGACGGGTGGAAGGATTGACGACGACTCGCCGATGGGAACCCACACTTGGTGTCGATCGTGGATGCAGAACCTCCGCTACTCTTGTCGGTTGTTGGTATCGATAGGTCATGCCGTTCTTTCCTTGCGCCTTGTGTTTAAATAGTACACACATGCAGCAGAAGCAGCTGACGAAGACGAGGAGCAGTGTTACCATGGCAACCGTTAGACCTATGACCAATCCAGTATCGGACTCTCCTGTTGGAATATTTTTTTCAAACAAAACAAACATAAAACTAATAATATCACTAATATTATAACGGTGTTATTTAGTAACGTGGCTTTCCATAAGCCACTCCCAAGACGGACAGAGGACGCTATTATATCGGTCCTATCTAGTTCCGCGAAATTATGCCAAACTGCAAATTTTGACTACTGCAGAGTTATATTCGTACAGTGAGTCGATGGTTGGTAGTGAATACGATTTCGTTCGCAATTATAGTATTGAAGAAGAGATCTTTGTAACATACATTCGAGTATTAAAGTTACACAACTAGTTACTTTCAGCACTCCCTTTGCATGTGTTTTCTAAAACGATTATGTTTTTTTCGTCAATCGGCCAAACTGTATAAGTGTAACCTTTAGTCAAATATTTGGTGTAGCGACCAATTTGTTTTCAGTTACAATGCATACCTTATCCGTTGTGGATAAACAAAAATCATAATACGTCCAAACATGTTATAGTACAATGATTCACTTTCAGTAAGAAGTCAAGTATCTATAACGACTTTTGGGGCTGCAATATATCTCTGTTTTTGGCTGGTCAAGCATCAAGCGTGACTTTACGTGTGTTCGCTTGCTTGCGAGTGCTTCCAACCGATGGTGTTATTTTGATTACGAAATCTGTAAACAGTACAGAATTACGCGAAGCTGTAGTTGGACCGATAAGAAAGCACCCTTTGTATACACGCCGGGAAGCACAATTGCAATCAATTCAACGCATTCATAGGTGATTTTTGAATTTTCATATTCGTGAAATCTGAAGATATAAATATTCATTGAGATGGTTTACAGGGTTTTGCAGTTAATACTTAACTCAAATTGGACCTCTTATGATATAGTATATCAACAAGTTTCGTGCATTTTCGTTACAACAAATGAAATCCTTCACAAAATAATTCTTTGAAATAAAGGCATAAATATTTATTATGAAACCAGAAAGTTCTTCCCTTCCCCCTTTTTCTGTTGGGAAGAGGGAGGGGTGAGTGGGGAGGGGGTGAGTGGGGGAGGGGAGGGTGAGTGGGGGAGGTGTGGGGAAGGATGGAGACTGAAACTCACCAATAAGTCGCTCACATCTCGTGCCTTCAAATCCATCCATGCACCTGCGAGGATTAACAAAAGTTAGTTCAGTGAAGACCTTTTCGTTGTTTGATTTTCGTTGTTTGAACTTTTACTAAATTGCCTTTGTTTTCCCCACTCCGTTTTATTAATGCTGCGGTTTTCACTCATATTGTACGGTCACGTGATGCAAAATGACGAGACTCATTTAACAAGCGAATGTAATACTGACATGCAGTGAATTTCATAACTTTTACGATAGAGATATCAACGCCCCCCTCCCCCCCCCAAAAAAAAATCATCAAAGATAGGAAAAGACAAATGTTTGACTGTGTCTCATTGCAGCTTATGATCTAATTATGTTTGCAATACACACATCAGGGACTGAGGGTTGTGGTAGTGTGTCGTCAAGCCTTCTCAGCATGCATGGACGTTAGGTTGGGACTATGGATTTTTACAAAACTAGCTCAATCGATCACCGTCAACAAGCTCCGAAAACCGTACATATTCTTTCCTATGCGTCTGGGAAAAACCTTCGACCCCACCGAAAATAAATTTCGCGACCCACTTTTGGGATTGCCCACCTCGCCCCTCTCCCCACCTCCCCCGCACCATAGTTTGCGGACCGTTAGTGTAATGCAAGGTATAGGTTAATAACACGTTATACTTACTGGCAGTCAGCTTCAATGAAACGGTTGTCATATCGGCAGGTGCCGCCATTCTGACACGTGCTTGTTTGGCAAAAATATTCCGAGCGATCTGAAGAGAGAACATGTTTTAAGATTCGCCTGTTGAATATGTGTCTGTATTCTTTCGGTGTGTTCAAATACAGGAATGGGTTTCAGAAGCGAGGTCACTGATATAGGTCGTATAGCCTATCATATTCGGTATACTTGTATACTTCCATTGTAATATATAAATGCCATACAACGATAAAGCATTTCAAAGTGATATATACAAAAACATGTAACTTGACACACACCGGCGTTCCTCCGAATTCAGCACAGACCATGCAGTAAACCCGCAACTTCTGCACAGGCCTGACGAGAAGAGGTCAGGGTGGCTGCAGCCCGGAAAAACGGGGTTCAATAAGAATACGGGGAAGTATGGGATAAAGGATATTGTCATAATATAGGCCTACGTAAAGAAAAGCGAACAACGTCTCTTTAAAATGCCCCGTGACATAATTGTACTCATTTTTTTTTTTTTTTTTGGCAACAGGGATTGGAGAAGGTATTAACTCAATTAATGAGTTAATCTATTCGTATTATATCAGACACTAACTTTTCAAGCGGATCACGTACTAACACTGACGAAGAGCAAAATACTGACCTGCAACATCGAGTCTGTTTGAGTCGAAAGTAATAATGTCTCCTTTAGAGGTTGTGACTGAGACAATACCATTTTGGTCCATGTTCCCAAGACTTGAAATCGATTCCTTCAGTAGTTCGTAAGTAGTGGTCGTTCGAGGAGAGACAACAGTCACTTCGACGTAGCCGATAATTGAACCACTTCGGAGTCCTGTTACCTTGGAAACAACCCTTTCGGGAACTGCATCATCAATCTGCGTAAGTAATGAATGAAGTACAACATTCTCCATGTTAAGGTTATCTATTAAGCTTGAATATCCGATCCGATCGCTCTCATATCCACTTGCAGTCTAATTCAAAGTGAATTGCAATAAAGATTTCTTTCATTTAAACATCTGTATAGTTTGTTAGTTCCTTTCTCTCTTTGTGTGACTGTCTGTTTGTATTGTGATAACTGGTCTACGAAATAACAGAGGAACGAATTTTGACGAAAGTATTATGGAAATCTCTTCACAATTGTGGCGTGATAGTAAATCACGAAACGGACATCCCAAAACTAAGCCTGTTATCAGTGGCGGAGCGTCCATACAGTCAGAGGGAGCGGATGCCCCCCCCCCCCCCCTGACGGACTCAAATGGACTGCTGGCGCCCTTTTCAGCTTTTTACCACTTTTTACTTATTCGCGATTATTGACTTTTTTATTGCGCTCTCAAACACCTATTGACATTTATCACATTTTGTTGGTGTAATTTTCTGACAAAATGGCGATGACACCTATTTATTCTTTGTTTATCTGCAAATTAGCAAGGCCCGGAAAGGGTCATTTCCGGCGATCTAGGGAGTATCTTTACTCAAAAAATTTCTGTACGCTCCGCGCCAACCTGTGATGGCGCTCCGCTTCGATAGTCTCGAAAGCGCCCCTATACAGACCATTGTCGCCCTCCCTGACCAATGCCCCTAGCTCCGACACTGCCTGTTATATACCGTTTGAATTTATGATGTGTGTGCCTGCTTGCCTTGCATGCATGCGTTTTTGTGGAGTAAAATGATATTTCTTAACTATAAACAATACAAAACTCACCAATGTTTTAATAACTCCTTCGACATTTTTGTATGGTTCTGATTGCGAATCTTCATGCGCACCTGTAAAAATAGCTTCTTCTCCATTAAATGTGGTGACTGGAATGAGAGCCCTCGCTGTCAGAGCTGCATGGGGTAAAAACAAAATGCAATATTCCATACAATGAAGTACTTTTTCTCTTGTAGAGACCAAAAATTTGCTAAGAGCCTTATATGAACATATATATAGTCATATTATTAGTACGACAACACCAATATATCTGGGTGATACTAACTGCTAATGATACCACCCCTCTGCAACCCCCCCCCTCCCCCATCCACCTTGATCCCCTTACCATGATATATATACCATCGATAAAGGTTAAGGTCATTTCAAGATCATTGGTAGAAATGTCCATGTCGTGTATCATTTATGCCGATATTACTATAGTCCATAGTATTATACTATGGACTTTGCAAGCGCGCAACTTTCTACAATTCTTACGTTGGGGACAGCCAGTGGATACCGTATCGACGGAGCAGTATGCAGCCAGCTGATCATCGCAACGAACGTTGTTATATCCAAACTCATTGTTGACAACCACAACAGCGCCGCAGTCGAGGCCTGCTCCCGTCTGGGGACTGGACGTAATCCAGTCACTGTAATGAAAAAATTAGAAGAATGTTAACGTTTGTAGAAGAAATGTACCACTACACACATATAAACACCCACCCACACACGACGCGCACATACGGATATATAATAGGTTTACAAACTTTTATTAATATTTCTCTGTATTATATCATCACCGTTAATTTTCCACTATCATTGTATGAGATGTATATACTTGCCTATTTGTATCTAGTAGTTGTGTATTCAACCCATCGTTCCAAATGAAAGCGTTTGATGTGGCACTTTTTCTAAAGTCAACGAATATGGATGGAAATAAAGTGCCTGGAAATAGGAACTGGTCCGTTACAACTTGCTGTGTTGGACAAAAAAAAAGTTACAAAAACAACGGCGTTAGTTATTGGTTTATCGTGGTTATAAGTTACCAATCACCAAAAGAACCTAGAAGCAATACAAATGGGGATATATGGTCTCTAAAAAACAACTTAGAAACTGAAATACTTACTTCTAAGCCAGCTTCGAGATCCTCATCTGCAAATTCAACAAGCCTACCGCCACTTAGACCTTGCCCAGCTGCTATTGTAGCGCACTGTGACGTCTGGTATGTGTCGAAGTCAAAAGCGGCAGTTTCGTCAAAGATCACGCATGTGCCTTGTGCAGTTAAATATAAGTTATCGTCAAATGCAGTGGTCGTCGGATTAGGACAGCAACCTAGAAATGTAAGAAATAGAAAAGCAACTTCAATCGTATAAAAGATGTAGTGGTAAATATTCAGTTTTCAAACTATATACCGAGCTTTTACTGTACCCACTAAAACGTTGACATCAACTACGGTACATATGGATATGCGGGGACGTTCTCCCAGAGAAGTGTGCAGTTGCACTGCATTAGACCCAAATGAGTGGCGGCGGTGAAAACATGTTCGTTACAGCTTCTTACAGATTGAGAATAACTCTGTCGGATTTAGAACGGGACCACAGGGAACGCGCTTCCACCACGCACTCCCCACCAGCATACAGGGGTCCCACATGATTTGATATACTCAAAAGAACAAAGCCGCGTCTTATATAGATGGGCGATATGATATGTTATCTTGCGTGTGATTGGCACAACGGCAGTGTATTTGCGATCTGAACACACGAGATGTGCTAATGTGATTATACTGTAAAAAAAAAAAAACTATTTAACACTGCAGCTATGAGCGTAACGTATAACAGTGTTAACGCTGCTGTTAAAAGTATAGCTTACAGAAAAACGATTGTTAAGTTAATACAACTTGTGAAATGTATGTATCTTTAGTGATTATTGATATATGCCGCTTATATTATTTGTTTTAATACGCAGGAAAGGGTCCTAACGATCGCCTTGCATCGTCTATCCCCCTCCCTCCTCCCCCTTTCCACCCCAGAGAAGTTATAATTCCACACTGAATGTTTGCCTAACAACACTGACTCGCTGTTAAAATGTATCTATTAGAAATGACAGCACAATATTTCTCGTTAGGTTCTATAGGGCTGACCATTTCTTGTGAATAATATCATTGTTGTTGTTGAAGGTAACGGTCTCTTCATGTAAATGTTATATTTATTTGGATATTCTTAAGTTCCTGCCTTCCACTAGTCTCCTAACTCATGGAGTGTTCACCCATGAAGATAAGCAGTTGGTTACCAGGAGATTTTTTTTTTAGCCAACGATGAGTAGAATATGGCGCCTCTCATGATGCGCCTATGACACCTATCTGAAAGGAAAACGATAACTGTTGATAAACGGTCTACGATACCTGTTGTCTGACAAGCATTCGTATTTCCCGGTATCGGATTGAACCCAGGCAGGCACACACAGTTAAAAACGCCATTGTTGAAAACACACGTTGTAGTAGCGCTATCACACGTACTTGCTTGAGCCGTACATACGTCTATTGTCATAGAAATAAGAGAAAGTGTAGAGAGTAATTTATCGTGCTGAGACGATTACTGTCAGACCAGAAGAGAGGTGGACTGGTCGGTAAAAGTTACATCCCCGAGGGAGGGGGATGGGGGGTGGCCATGGTTCATATCATTCTACGGATATAGTATGATTTTATGGAGGAGGCGCCCGGTGACAGAACTGTCCGCTTTACCCAACTCAATATCTAGACGCTCCTGATTAAAATATCTAAATCAATTGCCACGAAGATAGAGGGGAACACCTCCCGGCTTGCGAGTTTTCTAGACACGTTTCATCTCTCCGACGTCCACGTCGTAAGCTAAACATTGCCCATCTCTGCATATATATATATATATATATATACCGTTCTGGATAAGAGATGACCAGTCTTGATTTCAGTGCTCCATGTGACGTAACACTTATTAGATAAATTTTTCCACTAAATCGCGTTACACCAATTAAAGGAGACACCGTGAAACAACCACGTGTTTCATCTGATGATGATAATGAGGCATTTGCGATGAACAATTCACAGAATCCCATACATTATGACATCTTCAAATAGGATATAAGTCCACTTTGTACACGCATATTCTAAAATGATATACTGAGAAGCCAATAACAAATGTGATCTAGGGCGGGACCATGTAATACTCACCATTACAAGTGGTCCGGTCAACACGCACATAGTTTTGTAAACATGCACATGTAAAAGTTCCGACGTTATTGATACACGTAGTGGAAGCGGAATCACAGTCGTCCGTCTGCCTCACACATTCATCAATATCTGAAATTTGGCAAAGAAATGAACCATCAAATTAAATCAACTCATTTTTCATCAATAGCTGAACTAAACTATTCTATTTATATTGTTAGATCGCGCTCATGAATAACTATACAAGACCAATCTCTCCTTGACAAATTCGTAATAATGAAGCCATCAACATTCTCATGTTTAAAAAAAAAGGACGAAACCGGACGTGAAGTATATATATATATATATATATATATATATATATATATATATATATATATATATATATATATATATATATATATCTATATATATATATATATATATATATATATATATATATATATATATACACACCCTGTACTTAGCCTGTGTTGTAAGTATAACCACGCCACCACCAACAGTACATCGACATTTACCTTGCACATATACAAAGTTAGACTAAATTGTGTATTAAGAATCTGATCCGAAGCTGGAAATTTTAACAAATAACAAATATAAGAAAAGATTTATCATAAGATAAATCACATCCATTGGAGAAAAAGGTTGGCGAAAAAAACCCCCAGTAAAATAATAATGATTGAGCGGTTGTCTTTGTTACATCAATTTTGTACGCTGCTCTGTAGATTCGAACAAATGTAAAAAAAAGCTTCTTCTTTTTCTGACACGCTCAGTGTAGAATTGTTTCATAAGACGAACTCCATGTATACGAATATGACTTGTGCTTATAAAATCTCACTACCAGAAAGTAATACACACCTGAACATGCATTTGTCAGACCACCAGGCTCGAAGCCTGCACGGCAATCACATGAAAAACCACCTGCAAAATTTCTACATGTTGTCGAGATTGTGTCACAACCACCATTATTTGTGTTACACTCGTTGATATCTGGAAGTAAGGAGAAGAAAAAAAAATGTGCTTTTTACATATTAATATCACTTTACATAAATGTTGTATTTATTTGTTTTTATTTATTTACTTGTTTTATGCCGTCTTTCTTTCTTTTTGAGTGTTGTCTTCCCCCCTCCCATACCCCCCCCCCCCGACCCCTACAACCTTATACTTTCCCAATATACCCTTTTGGAACTTTATTTGTTTTAGTTTTCGGTTTTCTGATAAGATCCTCTGGCAACTTGAAGGACCATCAATGTATTCAATAAGAGAAAGGAATTTTGGCAAAAGTGAAATTGTACTCACCAGAACAGGATCTAGAAGTCAACGGTTGATACCCATCGCGACATGGACAAGTAAAACCACCGTCATTGTTAGCGCATGTTGTGGTCGTTAGGTCGCAGTCGTTGTCCGTTGATTGAAGGCATTCATTGAAATCTGAAAAACATTGCGCACAAAATCATTATGACCTATCAACAAGATCATAAAGCATTCATTTATAGTCAGTTGGTACATTCTACTACCAAGGAAAGACTCATTATATACTTGAAGGATCACACAAGGTCAAAGCAGCAAAGGATTGCTTCACATATCGCAGTCTCCCCCAAAACAGGTTAAGCTCACGCTATTCAAGTTTCAAGACCGGCTCCAGAGTCTAATCTTAATAGCTAATGTCAAGAACCCTACCGTAGCTACGAAAGCTAAAAGTACGGCCAATGTGCTGGGAATTAATCATTACCTCAAGTCTTTATACAACAAAATCGACATAACATTTACCAAGATTTGTTTGTTTCTCAAACAAGTTTCTACTCAATCATGAACCGGCATATTATCTTCAGAAGTCACATCATGCGATTGCCTCGAGGCGTACTAAACCTTTTACAACCCCATCCCCACCCCCCGCTCCCGTCAAACGTGGAAACATTCTTTATAGGATAAGATAAGATCAATTGTATTAAACCCTACAAAGGTTATTTGAATAGAGCAAGTGGAGTGATATACTGACACTGGTAGATGGATGACCTGGGATTTTTACCAAATATTCCAATAGACAACGACACGGTAATCTGATAAGTTTCGCCACGTTGAGCGATCGATATCGCCATTGCTGTTTTGAGCTGCTTATTCATCAACATATTGTTGACATTTAGTTTCGGTTTGCATTTATAAATCTCGCGTAATTAACGACCCTATAAACTACTTGTTTTTAAAATCATCGAAACACCAATGTACCCAGAATAAAATGCGTTTTATTTGATATATACCAATGCTCGTCCTGATCTTACCATTACAAGGTCCATCCGCGGTGGCAAGTGTAAAACCAGATCCGCAACTACACACTCTTGTATTTACGCCAGTAGAGGTACAGGTGATCGTACCGGGTCCCGTGTTATCGCATGGTGACGTAATGCACTCGTCCACTGAAAATGACCAAACAACAGAATGCAAAACAATTTTATTTTAGAAAAAAAGGAATGACAATAATACAGAAAAAGTAAATGTTCCTCTCTCAGCTATATATCATAATTATTGAATAGATATTCATTTTCACTTTCCGTTTGTATTGAAATAACAATTTCGCATTAATTTACCGAGATTTTGTGTCAAATAGTGAATACAAAAATTGTATCTATATACACTGATCTAATGGTAGATAAACCAAAAATAGTCTTTCGGTGTGGGAGTTGGGAAGAGGAGGGGGAGGTGGGAAGGGGGGTGGGGCAGGTGGTTTTATCCTGCTTCAAAGTGTCATGTCCTCACGGCATGTTGTTAAGTTTTGTTTGATTGATTTGGATAAAATTCTTAGTAGTTTTCAAGTTATTTTCCTTCTTGAAATAACGAGAGAGTGTATGTTACCGATTGGAAGACACGATTCAGTGGTTGTGGGATCAACTTGGAAGCCATCCTGACACACACATGTGAAACTCCCAGCTGTGTTGACACAGTTTTGACTGACAGTATCGCATACCGGTACTGGGTTAGCACATTCGTTGTCATCTGAGAAATTGAAGGGAACACAAAACAAAGATCATCGTGAAATCCTGGTACGAGTAATAAGTTTACAGGTATCTCGTCCAATAACGGTATATCTATCAAGTCATCTATCTATCTGTCTATCTGTCTATCTGTCTATCTGTATATCTGTCTGTCTGTCTATCTGACTATCTGCCTATCTGCCTATCTGTCTATCTGTCTATCTGTCTATCTGTCTATCTGTCTTTCTGTCTATCTGCCTATCTGCCTATCTGTCTATCTGTCTATCTGTCTATCTGTCTATCTGTCTATCTGTCTTTCTGTCTATCTGTCTATCTGTCTATTTGTCTGTCTTTCTGTCTATCTGTCTATCTGTCTATCTATCTGCCGATCTGTCTATCTGTCTATCTGTCTATCTGTCTATCTGTCTATCTGTCTTTCTGTATATCTGCCTATCTGTCTATCTGTCTATCTGTCTATCTGTCTATTTGTCTGTCTTTCTGTCTATCTGTCTATCTGTCTATCTGTCTATCTATCTATCTGTCAATCTGTCTATCTGTCTATATGTTAATATGTCTATCTGTCTATCTGTATATCTGTCTATCTGTCTGTCTGTTTGTCCGTCTGTCCATCTGTCTATCTGTCTTTCTGTCTATCTGTCTATCTGTCTTTCTGTCTATCTGTCTATCTGTCTATCTGTCTTTCTGTCTATCTGTCTATCTGTATATCTGTCTATCTGTATATCTGTCTATCTGTCTATCTGTCTATCTGTCTATCTGTGTATCTGTGTATCTGTGTATCTGTCTATCTGTCTATCTGTCTTTCTGTCTTTCTGTCTATCTGCCTATCAGTCTATCTGTCTATCTATCTATCTGCCTATCTGCCTATCTGTCTATCTGTCTATCTGTGTATCTGTGTATCTGTCTATCTGTCTATCTATCTATCTTTCTATCTATCTATCTGTCTATCTGTTTATCTATCTATCTGTCTATCTGTGTATCTGTCTATCTGTCAATCTGTCTATCTGTCTATATGTTTATATGTCTATCTGTCTATCTGCCTATCTGTCTATCTGTCTATCTGTCTATCTGTCTGTCTGTTTGTCCGTCTGTCCATCTGTCTATCTGTCTTTCTGTCTATCTGTCTATCTGTCTTTCTGTCTATCTGTCTATCTGTCTTTCTGTCTATCTGTCTATCTGTCTATCTGTCTATCTGTCTATCTGTCTATCTGTCTTTCTGTCTTTCTGTCTATCTGTCTATCTGTATATCTGTCTATCTGTATATCTGTCTATCTGTCTATCTGCCTATCTGTCTATCTGTCTATCTGTCTTTCCGTCTTTCTGTCTATCTATCTATCTGTCTATCTGTCTATCTGTCTATCTGCCTATCTGTCTATCTGTCTATCTGTCTTTCCGTCTTTCTGTCTATCTATCTTTCTGTCTATCTGTCTATCCGTCTTTCTGTCTATCTATCTATCTGTCTATCTGTCTATCTGTCTATCTGTTTATCTGT